>NW_007731174.1:370099-371231 GCF_000696425.1 Galeopterus variegatus
TTTTTTTTTTTTTTTTTTGTTTTTTGTCTTTTTTCCGTGTCCGGCAACGGATCGCAACCCTCAGTGTTGCCCCCGTACCGGACCGGGGACCGGCAACGGGATCGCAAGCCTCGGTGTTGCTCCCGCGCCTCGCTCAGCCAGTGAGCGGGAGCCGGTCTGTATGTGGGATCCGAACCCTCGGGCGGGAGCGCCGCTGCGCTTCCCAAGCGGCGCACTATCCAGTGCGCCACCGGGCCGGCCCCAATCTCCTGATTTTAAAATGTGTGCTCAAATTACATATATATACACATATACTTATATATATATAATATATATATATGGAATGATTCCATATATATATGGAGTGATTGAAATGCACCCATGGCCATAAAGCCATGGTTTATTTCCTCTGGGTTAGGCTGTCTGGCTTTACATTGTATGGAATACTTTAGCAGTACTAGAAATGGAATCCCCTACTTCTCCCTAGCTTCCGATACAACTCAACAAGTAGAGGTAATACAGTAAAACTTGGGCCGGGGGAGGAAGGGGAGTGGAAAGACAAGGTGACAAGTCAGAAGACTGTATTGATTCTCTTTGGCATTTACTTATCTTTGTCATTGGTGTTTAGTTACCTAACCTCTCTTAGTCTCTGTTATCATTTCTGTAAAACTGAGACAAAAATCATAGAATGAAATCCCTTTGTAAATTAGAAATCACTTTACAAATTAAAGGTTCATCTAGTCAAGAATGAATGCACTTCATAATTCTACTTCATGGTCACTGTTAAGAGAAATCCCCTCTGAGCACATTTAGTATCATTAGGTCATTGATGGAGAACTTTCCTAACCTTTCACCATAGCGGTGAAACAGGGCAGAGCAGTCTGCTCTCTCCATATATCTAAGCATTTACAGTCTTTGAGCAAGCATTCTCATGATGTCTTTCAAACAAACAAAATATAATACTAGCAGCCAATAATTAGCGTCTTTAGCGGTAGCAGTAGGTGTACATTTTTATTACATACCACAGTGTCCTGCACTCAGGGAATAACAAAACTAATCAATAAAATACCATGTGCAAATACTAGATTCAGAAATTTAACTTTGGCATTTGAGAATTATTTGCTGTCTCTTTTTTTTTTTTTAAAAGATGACC
>NW_007731174.1:371609-381006 GCF_000696425.1 Galeopterus variegatus
ATATGGGATCCGAACCCACGGCCTTGGTGTTGTCAGCACCGCACTCTCCCGAGTGAGCCAGGGGGCCGGCCCTGCTGTCTCTTTTCAAATTAAGAATTTTAGTATCACTTTTTACCTGGGAAATATAGATATACATGAGCTCTGGACCTATTTTATGCACTGAGGATTCATTCATTCATTGATCATTCATTCATTCCATTCCATTTACACTTCTAAAGTTATGATGAGATTAGAAAAGAGGTTCCTATATGAAACCAAGTGCAACAGGAAAATTGTTTAAAAGTATAAGAAGCACAAAAGAGAGAACGTTTCCACAGGTACATTTGGAAACATATCTTATCAGCACAGAGAAAGACCTTAGCTTCAGCAACAGTGCGTTACTCTTGACATCAAAATCATGCTCTGCGCTTGGAACGTGTGGATCCACTGCAGATTGTATGAGTGTCCCCACCCCTTCCCACGGGAAAGGAGAACACAAAATTTCCTTATTCCTTCAGCACGGAGGCCATCAGAAAGATCACTGCAAAATGTACCAAGGCTATTTATATGAAAAGAAAACAAAATGGTCCTAATTTTATTCATTTGGGTTTTATTCTAGCAGCATCTCACACATCTTTAGGATTTATTAGAAAACGTAAAAGCACATACTCTCTTCCTATGAGGCCGAGAGAGATGATGATTACTCTCCAGGTAAAGGTGTGAATGTGCACAGTGTGGACATATAATGGATGATCCTCTTTTTCCTTGAAGTCAGAAGAGCTCTGCCCAGTCTCCTGGCCATCTAAAGCTTGGATATTTGGTGAGATAGTACATTCCCCAGCAGAGGATCATATTTCTAGAACTCTGGAACAATGACGAAAGCAGAATATTTTTTTTTCAAAGGAAGCTTCATGCTATGTTTAACAGATATTTAACAAAAATGAAGTGGGAATGAGGGGCTGTGATTTTATTTTGATGTGAAATTCTTAGGATACGGTAAGCCTTGCATTCATAGTGAAGCCAATCTAATATATTCAGTTTAGGGAAGGAAATTTATAAATACATGGTTGAAAGAAAAATCAAGAAGAAATGTCATTAGGAAACAATTATTCCCCAGAAAGGAAAAGTGGAAGAGCTTCCCATTAATTTTGTAAAAGGTTTTCATGTAATTAGGTTCGAGGTGCTAAATTTCCACCCCCGCTTCGACACCCCCCCCCCCCCCCCCCCATTTATAAATACATGGTTGAAAGAAAAATCAAGAAGAAATGTCATTAGGAAACAATTATTCCCCAGAAAGGAAAAGTGGAAGAGCTTCCCATTAATTTTGTAAAAGGTTTTCATGTAATTAGGTTCGAGGTGCTAAATTTCCACCCCCGCTTCGACACCCCCCCCCCAGGCTATTGATTGTGTCTTAGGAAAGATCTGTACTAACTACAGAATTCTCAGATTTAGTCCTTGCACACTTTGATGAGTGCTAGGAGGTGGTGTTTAAAGAGAAAATGTCTACACTGCAGTTTTTCCATTTAAATCAAGTGTGATAATGGCATTCATACATATATTCTCTCCCCATGAAATCGTACAATTCTGACACCAAATAACTTTTCAAATTATTTTTAAATAATAATTTAAATCTAACACTATTTTTAAAATGTTGGTCATCTTCTATCAATTTTCTCTAAATAATACATTATACATTTTAATTATACCTAAGAATGCTCATCAGAGGCTTGGAAAAGTTACAAGAAAGACATGTAGGTTTCCAGGTTAGACAGAGACTGGGTCCAGCTGACCCTCTTTTGCATCTTCTCATAACTCAACCAAAATGAGAAAAGAAAAATAAAGTCAAGGGGAAGTTCAGTTAACACAAACATCTGAGAAATTTCTGCTTGCTAGATTACAAATGGATCCAGATTGAAGAATGACACTGGGAACCTTGTTGGCAATTTCACTCTCCCAGACAGGATGTAGTATTTGGAAGGGAAAGCTGAAGACAGAGTAGGTTTTGAGGCGGTCACTGTGTACTTGACTCATTACCTATTTTACTCTTTTGAATCAACATTCTCAGAGGCCCTGGGCAAGCCTGGCCAAACCAAACAGAGCTGGTATATGGAAAGTTCTCCCCTAATGCAGTGAGGTTCTTCCTTGATGGAGTGAGCAGTGGCATTAGTAATAAGGCCAGCCATCAGGAAGGACCTCACGAGTACTTGGAGTGGTGGCCAGGTCCAACAGGGAGCTGGGTCTGCAAAATCAAATCCTGCCTGTTGCAACTACTTCAATAAACAGAGAGCACTTTAAGTAGCTATTTGATCTCTTAAAGGCAAAAGCCTTTAAAACTTCATAGGCACCACCCCACAAAAAGCACAAATGAAAAGAAAAATATATTCAGAGAAAAGAATTATTATTATAAAAATGCAAATAGTCCCCAAGCTAATTCAATATTTTCCATATTGAAATCAAAATATTTACTGATTTCATTGGCAATATGTGAAAATGAATTTAAAAATCATATTAAGTAATAAATGGGTAAGAATTAACTTAAGAAAGAATAGATAAGAAAAAAGGAGAGATGGTTTGCACTATCAAATATTTAAATATGTTGAAAGTTACAATGGTAAAATCATTTTAGCAAAGCTTAAAAATATAATAGGTAATAGGCTGAAATAGAAAGCCAGGAGGAGGTCAAATACCCATAAGCATTTAATATATGAAAAAATTGGCATTCAATTAAATTGGAAAAGGGTGGATGGCTATTAAGCAAATGATGCTGGGACAACTGGTTAACTATTTATTAAAAAAATAAAATTAGACATTTTGTCATACCATGCACCAAAATAAGTTCCAGATGCATTAAACTGTTAAATGAAAAACTATTTCTCTGAGTTGGGAATTAAGAAGGCCATTCTAAAATTAGAAGCAAATAAATATAGGATCTTAAGGTCATTGATAGATTTGAGCGCATACAAATTTAAATCATCCATCTAACATCACTTTCATAACAAAAGTAAAAGACAGTGAACTGGAAAAAACATTTGCAGCATATACAAAAGTAGAATTACTGGCCTTACTATATAAAGAGCTTTTACAAATCATTAAGAAAAAACAAACATGCACTCTAATGGCAAATGGGTAAAATTTTTGACCAGAAAAAATAAAAAAAGAATAACTACAAATGCCCAGGAAATGTACTGAAAAATATTCATGCTCAAAAAATAAAAAAATTTAATTTGTTAAAAAGATGCCTCTATTCACCTGTCAAATTGGGAAAGATTTTGAAATATACATGATACTGGCGAGCACGTGGCAAACTTACTGCTGTGATGCTCTACTGGTGGGAAATTTCTACAACCTTCCAAGGGAGAAGTGGGCAATATGTATCAAGAAGTTCACAAATGTTCATATCTTTTAACGCAGGAACTTTTAAAGAATTCTTCCTAAAGAAATATTCAGAGGGGTCCACAAATATTTGTGTTCACTATAACTTAGTTAAGAAGAAACCTAAGTATGTAAAAATAGGTGATTGGTAAAATAAATTATGGCACTTGCATGCAACGGAATAGTATGCAACTAATGTAGTTTTAATCATGATATGACAACGAAAAATGTAGGCTACAAATAGCAAGATAACAGTCTGGTTAAAAGCATGCATGGATGCACAGACTGGGCAACGTTCAACAGCACTGTTAACAGTGCGCAACTAATGTAGTTTTAATCATGATATGACAACGAAAAATGTAGGCTACAAATAGCAAGATAACAATCTGGTTAAAAGCATGCATGGATGCACAGACTGGGCAACGTTCAACAGCACTGTTAACAGTGGCTTTTTAAAGGTGATGGAATTATAGGGTTTTTTTTTTTTCTTTCTTTCTTTTTATTTCAGTCATTCCACAAACACTGGCTTGGTATTATGTCAGATATTTCTATATGTGTCAAATTTTCTTCAACTGACTATGTATTACTTGGTAATCAGAAAACGATATATTTTATAAAAGTCCATCATCTAAAACTGACTTCCTCTTCCAGATGCTAAAAATCTTATAGAGAACTCGAGCAAAAATAGGAAGGACATGCACTTTCTATTAAAAGCTTAAAGTAATGAGAAGAGAATTGGGGAAATACTCAGATCACTCCACGACCTACCTTTAGAAACACTTTGTAAACCACACTCACCTGTTCCAGCTGGGATACCGTCTGCTCCTACCAGTGTGCATGGGGGCAGCTTCTCAAGGACCCCTTCCTAACAGGGTCCTCCGAGGGGACCGAGTCAGGAGCCTAACCTCTCGCTAAGCGGTAAAAATCCATTATCCATTGGACCCCAGCACAGGAGGAGGGTGGCGATGACTCTGATTTTGTGGTTGGGGACGCTCGACTGGGGAAGGTTATGCCTCGCCCGAGGCTGAACCCCGGGTGAGAGGCGGGCCGGCAGCGGTGGGTGGGCAGGGCACGGGGGGCGAGGGCCGGGCGGGCGGGCGCCTTACCGCGGCTTGCTGGAAGGCGCCCTTGGTGTAGGTGCCGCCGCCGCGGTAGGCGATGGCCGGGATCTCGCGGCCGAGCAGCGCGCACTTGTGCTGGTGCGCGCGGCGGGCGGAGATGTAGTCGACGCGCGGCACCACGTTGTTCTTGGACGAGAAGGTGACGATGGCCACGCGCGTGGCCGTGGGCACCACGGGGAAGTCGGACAGCAGCTTGCGGACGAACTTGAGCTCGCTGAGGAAGTTGGCTTGGCCCACGCTGGACGACTCGTCCACCAGGAAGACGAGCTCCAGGCGCCCGCTGAGCTCCCGCAGGCGCCGCACGCGCCTCCGGAACGCCTGGCCCAAGCGCTCCACTTTGCTCTCCGCCGAGTCCTCGCCGGGCGCGGGCGGCGTGGGCAGCCGCCCCGGGGCCCCCGGAGCCGCCTCGGGGAAGAGCCGGAAGCTGAAATTGCGCGACGGGGACATCTGCGGAAAGGTCGTCCAGCCCGAAACGAGCGCCAGCCCCCAGCAACAAAAGGCCAGGCGCGGCCACATCGCGCTGGAGACGGAGCGGCCGCCCCGGAGCGCAGAGGGCCGAGCGCCGAGCGCCGAGCGGGTGGCGGGGAGGCGACCGCGAGCCTCGGCGCCCTCTCGTCGGACACTGGGGACACAACCCAGACTCCTCCGGCAGCGCGGGGACTCGGGAGGGAACGGCGTGCGCTCTCGTGCCCTCTCGCTCTCCTCTTTTTTTCTCCCCTCTCCTCCTCCCTGTCCCTGAAGCCTATAAAACGTTTGAAGGAAAGGGGGCAGTCAAGAAAAACCTCCCGCTTCCCCCTTCTCTCCCGCTCACCGGCCGTCTCTCCTCCCCTCTCCCCTCTCCGCTATCTCTGCCTCTATCTCTCTCCTCCCCCTCCCGTTCTCTTCCCGGGATCAAGCCAAAGGCTCGGAGACTCCACGACACCAGGACCCCGCGTCTGTCAGGCTGTCAACATTCCCGCAGCAAGCGCACCAGCGCCGAGGCCCTGATTGATCCCATATGTCTGGCAGGCGCTGCAGAGGAATTCACTGGAGATGGATCCAGATACCGAGAGTGCCACAGTAATTGGAAACACTTTGTAGAAGTAAACACACACACACACACACACACACACACAGACTGGCCAGCGAGTTGAAAGCATCCTTTGAAAACTGCTTGCTCACCTTTTGGGTTTCTTTTTCCCCCTTGGGTGTCCCAAAGTCCTCAGCGAATCGTGTGTTCGTGTGACTTTCCTAATGGGACTTTCTGATCGCTGGGGTAAGTGAGCGCGCAGACTCTCAAGGGCCCCCTCAGATCCCACCACACAGGGGTGGCATCTACCCCCATGCATCCCATAGGGACGTTTCCTCATTCATGGTGCCTCATTCATGCACTTATGTATTCATCTATTTGATTGTTCTTCCATGCATTTGACAAATATTTTTTGAGTATCCATTATGTGCCAGGACCTCAGGGGTGGCATCTACCCCCATGCATCCCATAGGGACGTTTCCTCATTCATGGTGCCTCATTCATGCACTTATGTATTCATCTGTTTGATTGTTCTTCCATGCATTTGACAAATATTTTTTGAGTATCCATTATGTGCCAGGACCTAAGCTAGGCGTGGAATATAAGGAGGAACAAAAATTGACATAGATCCTATCCTAAAGAAACTTATAGAATAGCAAGTAGGTGACCATTAACCAAATATTTACACTACAATACAACTTATCCTGCTAAGTGCTATAAAGGAGAGCTTAGGTAGACGCACTTGACCTTGGAGAGGCCAGGGAAGCCTCTGAGGATGTGATGTTTGTGCTGAAATCTGAAGCATGAATAGGTGCCCTTTTCCCTAATCCCCTTTCATGTGCTCTTGGGCTATTTCGACAGGTGAGAGCCACCTGGCTTTGAATAATATCTGAGATATATTTACTTTGAAACACAAGTTGCTACCTGGGGGTGGTTTTTCCAAAGCAAGACCCCAAAGGGGATGGTTCAAGTGTAAAAGAGCACACCTTGTGTGAGAGGTGGGACCCTTAGTTAAAAGATGCCACCTAGGAGTCTGGAGCCTCTGCAGTTATATAAACTACCTGCACCGAGTCATTTCCAATCCTTGGCTCAGTTTCTGCACCTATTTCAAGATGGAATTCAGTGACCTCAAAGTTTTCTCTGTCTCTAACAGTGAATGAGTTAACTCATCTATAGTTAATGAAATACCATCAGTGAGAGATATCACAGTGTATTGGTTGAAATGTTAGGGATCTGGTGTCAGTTTGCCCGGGATAAAATCTGGGCTCTGACCTTTACTAGTTGTTTGACCTTAATAACAGTTTGCTCATTTTAAAAATGGAGTAATGATAATAATAGCATATTAAGGGTTATTATAAGGACTAAATCATAAAAAAGTAAAGTTCTTAGGACAGTGCTTAGAACATAGCATATACTTGATGAATGCTGGTTGCTATTATTGCCGCCTTTAATCATGAATGCTCTCCAAATCTTTACTTTTCTAACAATATTTATTGGCCGTCTACTATGTGCCAGTATGTCAGATACTGAGGATTTAAAGGTGAATAAGACTCAGTTCCAGTCCTCCAGAAGTTCAAAGGGTATCAGAAGAGAACCCAGATTGGCAGACAATCACAAAGCAGAGGACAATTGCAAGAATGGAGAAGAGGGAGGAAGGAGGACAAACATCTAAATCTTCCTGAGGAATGTGCAAGACCTCATTTGAGCTGGGACTTGAAAAAAAGAGAAAGTTTTTCCAAATTCTATCAACTCTGTGTTATTTAAAACACATCATTAAGAGCTAACATTTCAGGACCTTTACGTGTGAGTCAACATGGCAACTACTATGTGCACTATCTCATGTGTTCCCCACAAAAACCCAGGGAGGTAGACAGTTACTTTAGCATTCTTGGTTGCAAGCAATAGGCACCCAAGTTCTCCTCGTTTAAACAAAAAGAGATTTATTGGCATATGTAACTAAACTAGGGAAAGAGCCGGGGGTGGAGCTGGTCTCAAAAGGCTTAGAAAAGGAAGTCAAGAACTGCTTCAGTTTTTCCCTCCCTTCTGCTTCTTTTGAATGCCACATTTTGTCTCCTCTTCAGATTTATGATCTAAGAAAGAGAGACTTCCCCACAAGCTCACGTTAAAGAAAAATAACAAAAACCAGCACCACCACTACCACCATCAATCACTACCACCTTCAAGAAGGACTCCATTGGAGCCGTCATGGGTCATATCCCTATCATTTAACCCAGCATTGTGGTTGAAGTGATGGGCCATTATAATTGTCCTAACTTAGGACATTTGTGAGGGGGCAGTGTTACTGGCATCTAGTGCACATATAGACCAGGGATGCAGCTAAATGTCCTACAATGCATTGGACAGCACTCAGCAAAGTATCATCTAGCCCAACATGTCACTAGTGCTGAGGTTGAGAAATCCTGGCCTACAGCACAATAATAGACACAGAAAATGATAAAAACTTTATACCAAAAACTAAGATCAAGAAGCAACCTAAAGGTACCAAAATGACAACATGGAACTGAATTGAGAAAAAAACTACCCTGGCTTCATCACATGAAATAGAGACTTCTGTAAAACAGTGTGCTGGTGGGGTAGGGGAAGAGAGATGCATTACATTTTTCTCATATCCCATACCCTGATTCACAGAGTCCCATGGTTTGATCAACCAGAGATGGAACTTCCATGCCTGTCTACTCACAGGGACCTGTGCTTCAGTTGAGGACACCCCCTTTATCCCTCCCTTCACTGAAACCAGCTTTCTATATTAAAGCAGACACTGTAAAAAGATGCGTTTATGTCTGGGCAAAGGCAGGAGGGAGACTGAGGAAGAGAACAGAGAGGCGTGGGCAAAGGTGCCTCTGGATATGAAGAATCAAGTGCAGTAATGGGAGCAGGGGCAGGAAAAGTTTCAGTTTCCATGCAGGCTGGTTATCTTGTTATGTTTTGTTTTCAAATCCATAACACAGTGTTAGTGAATCACAGCTGCAGGCAGTTGTGACGGGAGGAAGATGCCATCTTGTGACTATCTTTTATAAGAATATCTTTCTGTTGTGAATTTAACAATTGACACAGTGTTAGTGAATCACAGCTGCAGGCAGTTGTGACGGGGGGAAGATGCCATCTTGTGACTATCTTTTATAAGAATATCTTTCTGTTGTGAATTTAACAATTTAGCAATGTCACCTCACTTACAGAGCCTGGGAAAATATGCCACCGTATACGTTTCTTTAAGCAGAATTGCCTGAAGATGGAGCTCATGGTGGAAAAGCCCTGGTAGTGAGACACTGAGAATAATTAAAAAGGAATAAATACAAATTAACATAGTAAATTGTTATAACACTGGATGCAGATAGCATATTTAAGAATACACATCAGTTTATGTGCTTTATCTCTTTTAATCTTGCTAAATACCCTCTTAAATAAGTATAATGGCTATCCCATTTTTATAGGTAAAGACGTAGAGCAACACAAGGTAGCCACAAGTCTGGAAACATGAATGGTTCATTGATATCACATTTCAATACATGGCACTGTATGTATTGTGCTGTCCTTTGCTGGCAATGCAAGCTTGAAATGAAGAAGGTGTGTTGACACATTGTCTGTGTCACTCTCTGCATTTGTATCTATGATGCACTGCCTCAGATAATTTGGTCTCTTGATTTCCAATGAATAAAACTGAGCTTTTGACAAGCCCCAGAGGAAGTAACCAAGGGGCTTCAGATCTGGCCAGCATGATGTCTACTCCATATAACTGTATCAGCCAATCCAGTTTTGGAAATTATCATCCAACTAGTCCCTCACCTTTCTGGTTTAATGGGCCATGTACTAGCCTGTTAGAACCATTCCTGGTGTCCTCCTTGTCCAAGAAATGCAGGCATTAATTGGCCACTTTACCTGGTAAAATATATCTCAC
>NW_007731175.1:0-6681 GCF_000696425.1 Galeopterus variegatus
CTCAGGCTCGCTCTGTCCTCTGGCACGCTCGCTCCAGACCCGTCGCCATCTTGCTCCCCTTTTTAAAGATAGACTTTATTTTTTAGAGCAGTTTTAGGTTCACAGCAAAATTGAGCAGAAGGTACAGAGATTTTCCATATACCCCTATTCCCCACACATGCACAACCTCCCCCGTTATCAACATCTCCTACGAAAGTGGTACATTTATTACAATTGATGAACTTACATTGACACATCATTATCACCCGAAGTCCATAGTTTACATGAGGGTTCACTTTTAGCATTGTACATTCTACAGGTCTGGGCAAATGTGTGATGATATGTATCTACTATTATAGTATCACACAGAGTAGTGTCACTACCCTAAAACTGCTCTCTGCTCTGCCTATTCATCCTCACTCTCACTCTGCCGAATCCCACTCTCCAACCACTGATTGGCAACCACTGATATTTTTATTTTCATAATTTTGCCTTTTTGAGAATGTCACATAGTTGTAATTATACAGTATATAGGCTTTTTAGATTGTCTTCTTTTACTTAGTAATATGCACTTGTTTCCTCTGTGCTTTTTCATGGCTTTATACCTCATTTCTTTTTAGCACTGAACAGTATGCTGTTGTCTGGATATACCACAGTTCATTTATCCATTCACCTACTGAAGGACATCCTGGTTGCTTCCAAATTTTGGCAATTTTGAATATAGCTGCTTGTAAACATCCACGTGTAGGTTTTGGTGTGGACATAAGTTTTCAGCTCGTTTGGGTAAATAACAAAGAGCACAACTGTTGGATTGTATGGTAAGAGTACACTTTGTTTTGTAAGAAACTACTGAACTGCCTTCCAAAGTGTCTGTACCATACTGTGTTCCCACCAGCAATTAATGAGAGTTTCTGTTGCTTCACATCTTCATCAGTATTTGGTGCTGTCAGTGTTCTGGATTTTGGCCATTCTAACAAGTATGCACTGGTACCCCATTGCTATTTTAATTTGCATTTTTCTGATGACATATGCTATGGACTGTCTTCTCATATGCTTATTTGCTAATTTATATTTTTTTTTGATGAGGTGTCTGTTAAGGTCTTTGGCCCATTTTTAACTCAGGGTTCTGGTTTTCTTACTGTTGAGTTCTCTATTTTGCATAACAGTCTTTTGTCAAGTATGTCTTTTGCAAATATTCCTGTCTGTGGCTTGTCTTTTACATTCTATTGACATTGCCTTTTACAGAGCAGAAGTTTTTAATGTTAATAAAATCCAGCTTAACAATTATTTCTTTCATGGATCCTTCCTTTGGTGGTGTATTATTTTTTAAAAAAGCTATGGAACAGGAAGGTGGGGCAAGATGGAGAATAAAATCCAGCTTAACAATTATTTCTTTCATGGATCCTTCCTTTGGTGGTGT
Source organism: Galeopterus variegatus (assembly GCF_000696425.1). NCBI lineage: Eukaryota > Metazoa > Chordata > Mammalia > Dermoptera > Cynocephalidae > Galeopterus > Galeopterus variegatus. The sequence goes on from NW_007731175.1 coordinate 1,400, forward strand.
ATTATTTTTTTAAAAAGCTATGGAACAGGAAGGTGGGGCAAGATGGAGAGCTAGAGATTCCCAAAGGGTGAAAGGAACTAGAGCAAGGAAAGGACAGGTAAGTGTGGATGAGAGCTTCAGTGGGAGAGCACGGGAGGGCAGCAAGAGCCTGGTGAGGACCGTGCAGAGCCCAAAAAATCAAGCAGGTGTTGTAAAGGAGAAAGAGGCATGCAGCATCAGCTGCTGCCACATCTCCCAAACCAAAACCAACCAGGAGGAATTTTCCTTTGTGGCAAAAATAATCTACTCATCAGTGAACACTTTCCAGCAGTAATCCTCCTACTTCTGCCCCATTTCACCCCTATCATTGCTGTGGTTGCCTGTGCCATTGTCTAGTTGCATAACTGTAGCACTGCTCCCCACACAGTAGTTCATCCTGAACAGCGCATCCCACCCTGCAGCCCACACCACCTGTGAGGTGCTGACTGCCTATGCTGCTCCAGCTTTCCAGCTGCCTGTAGGACCCAGCTGCCTACCACATGCCCTCAACCATCTGGCAACCCAGTGTGGTCCCAGTGTGCCCCTCCCCGCCCACATGGCCACACCCACCAGCATGGGCCTAGCCATCTAGCCACCCTTGCAGCCCTAACTACTTTACTGCCTGCACACCTCCACACACCCACATGACCTCAACTGCCAGGCACCTGTGAAGCCCCACCCCACCATGTGGGTCCTGCTATCCAGTCACTTTTGTGGCCCCAGCCACCCTGACTGCCCATGAGGCCCCCACCTGGGACCTTGAGGATGGGACCTAAGCAGGCCCAGCCATCTGCACAGAACCAACCACAGACATACCTGCTGGCATCTCTAGGAAATATCAAGTCTGCCCAAAACTACTGCGTCTACTTACCCAGAACAACTGAGTCTACCCAGAGTTACTGAAACTACTGAGTTGGCCTGGAGCCAAAACTAAAACACCCCCCCCACCACCACCAATAGTGGACAATATTCAACAAATCTAAAGGAGGGAATCTCTCTCTTCAAAATTCACCACTGAGTAGTAAAAGAAGCAACCACCAGATGACTAAGCATCAATGTATGGATACTAGAAATACAAAAAAACAAGAAATATGACATTACAAAAGGAACATTATACTTCTCAAATACCAGACCCCATACAAAAGGAAAACCCTGAAATGTCTGAAAGGGAATTACAAGTAACAATCTTAAAGAAACTCAGTGAGATAAAAGAAGACTCAGTTAGGTGACACAACAAAATGAGAAAAACAATTCAGGACACAAAATAAGAAATTCACAAAAAGATAAATACCATTAAAAAGAATGTAGCAGAACTGGAAATAAGACTCATTCAACAAAATAAAAAGTACAATTGAGAGCAAAAGCAGCAGGCTAGAGCAAGTGAAAGAATTTCTGATCTCACAGAAAGTTCTTTTGAAATAACCCAACCAGACAAAATAAAAGAAAAAAAGAATTTAAAAATGAAGAAATTCTAAGAGAGGTAGCAGGCTACCTTAAGCACACAAATATCCAAATCATGGGTGTTCCAGAGGGGAGGAGAAAGGAAAAGGCATTGAAAATATATTCAATGAAATAACAGTGGAAAACTTCCCAGGTATTGGTTGAGGTATGGACTTCCAGATCCAAGAGGCTCAAAAATCCCCAGATTCAATCCAAAAGGTGCTCTTTGAGACATACTGTAGTCAAACTGTCAAAATTCAAAGATAAAGAGAGAATCCTAAAAACAGCAAGAGAAAAGCATCAAGTCACCTGTAAGTGTATCTCCAGCAGACTAACAGCATACTTCTCAGAAGAAACCCTACAGACCAGAAGAGAATGGTATGATATATTCAAAGTACTAAAAGAAAAAAAATCTGCCAGCCAAGAATACTATACCTTGTAAATCTATCCTTCAGAAATGAAGCAGAAATACTGTATTTCCCAGAAAAACAAAAGCTGTGAGAGTTCACCAACATATGACCAGCTCTACAAGAAATCCTTTAGGGAATTCTGCAACAGGACCCAAAAAAATGATAATTACCAATGTGAATACATGAACATCACTGGTAGAGCAGATATGAAAATGAGAAAGAGAAAGAAACTATACCATATCGCCTCAAAAAACCAACAAACACCAAAGACAAACAATAAAAGGGAAAGAAAGGAACAAAAGCTATTTAAATCAACTATAAGAAAAGCAACTAAATGTCAGGAGTAAGACTAACTTTCAATAACAACTCCAAATGTAAATTGATTAAATCCCCCACTCAAAAGACAGATTGGCTGATTGGAATAAAAAGCTAGACCAAATTTATACTATCTACAAGGGACTCACCTCACCTGTAAAGACAAAAAACAGACTAAAAATGAAGGGATAGAAAATATATAGAAAATATGTGCATGGATAGATATACCATGCAAATGGAAACCAGAAATGAACAGGAGTAGCTGTATTTAGATTGGATAAAATACACTTTAAAGAAAAACCATAAAAAGACAAGAAGGCCATCATATAGTAAGTAAAAAGTAAAAAAGGCATAATAATCATAAATATATATGCATCCAACACCAGAGCACCTAGGTATATAAAGCAAAAATTATTAGACATAAAGAAAGAGATAGACCCCAATATGGTAATATTTGGAAACCTGAGCACCTCTCTCAACATTGGACAGGCTATCTAGGCAACAAATCAACAAAGAAACACAGGATTTAAACTGTATTTTAGACCAATAGGACTTAACAAATATCTACAAAACTTTTCAACAATTACAGAATACACATTCTTCTCATCAGCACATGGAACTTTCTCTTGGATAGACCACAAATAAAGTTTCAACAAATTTTTAAAAATTGAAATCATTTCAGGTATCTCTTCAGGCCACAATGGATTAAAACTAGAAATCAATAACAAGCAAAACTCTGGAAACTAAACAAATACATAGAAATTAAACAACATGCCCCTGAATGATGTATGGGCCTGAGAAGAAATTAAAAAGGAAATTTAAAAAATTTATTGAAACTCATGAAAATAAGGATACATCATACCCAAACCTGTGAGATATAGAAAAAGCAGTACTAAGGTTGAGGTTTATTGAAATAAATGCTTACAGTAAAAGACTACGAATATTTCAAAACAACAACCTAATACTATCTCTGAGAGAGCTAGAAAAAAAAGATCTAATCCCAAAATTAGTAGATAATTATTAGGAAAGAAATGATTAAAATCAGAGCAGAAAAAATGAAATAGAGACCCAAAAATGATACAAAAGATGAATGACATAAAAAAAAAATTTTCTGGAAAGAGAAACAAAATAGATAAACCATTAGCTAGTTCAACTAAAAAAAGAAGAGAGAAGACTCAAATAACAAAATTTGGAAATGAAAGAGTAGACATTACTACTGGTACCAATGAAATACAAAGAACTGTTAAAGACAAGATTGCTTAAATTTCCCGGGTGATTCTAATGTGCAGCAGAGCTTGAGAACCACTTCTCAACCAGATTTTGGGCAAAATTAAATACTGGATAGAACTCTCAAATACACTAAGAGATTAAGACTGTATGGTATACCCCAAAGGTCTGAATTCAAAAGGTTTGGACTCAAACTCATTCTATGAGGCAAGCATCACCCTGATACCAAAAGAAGACAAATATACAACAATTGAAGAAAGCTACAGGCCAATATATCTGATAAATACAGACACAAAAATCTTCAACAAAATATTAGCAAATAGAATACAGGAGCACATCAAAAAAATTACACACCATGATGAAGTAGGATTCATCCTAGAAATGCAAGGATGGTTCAACACATGCAAGTCAATACATGTAATGCACCACATCATCAAAATCAAGGACAAAAACTATATGATTATCTTAATAGATGCAGAAAAAGCATTTGACAAAATTCAACATCACTTCATAATAAAGACTCTCAGTAAATTAGATTTAGAAGGAAAATATCTCAACACAATTAAAGCCATATATGATAAACAATATCAGCAATATCACCCTGAATGGAGAAAAACTAAAAGCTTTTCCCTTAAGAACAGAAGCACAATAAGGATGCCCACTCTCACCACTGCTATTTAACATAGTATTGGAAGAAGTAGCGAGAGCAATCAAGCAAGAGAAAGAAATAAAGGACAACCAGATTGGAAAAGATGAAGTCAAATTGTCCTTGTTTACAGATGACATGCTCGTATATATCATCTTACTGAAAATGACTTCAGTGAAGTTGCAGGATACAAAACCAACATGCAAAAATCTGTAGTGTTTTTACACTCAACAACAAAATAGCAGAAAAACAAATCAAAAAAGCAAGCCAAAGTCAACAACAACAACAACAACAAATAAATAAATAAATAAATACCTAGGAAAAAATTTAAACAAGGAGGTGAAAGAACTACAAATCATTGTTGAAAGAAATTAAAGAGGACACAAAAAGATGGAAAGACATTCCATGCTGTTAGGTTAGAAGAATCAATGCTGTGAAAAGTCCATACTACCCAAAGTGATATATAGATCCATTGCAATCCCCATAAAAATACCAATGACATTCTTCAAAGAAAGAAAACAGCAATCCTAATATTCATTTGGAACAACAAAGCACCCCAGCTATCCAAAGCAATTGTGAGCAAAAAAAAAAAAAAAAAAAAAAAAAACTGAAGGCATTACACTACCTGACCTCAAATTATGCTACAAAGCTATAGTAATGAAAACAACATGGTACTGGCATAAAAACAGACACTTGGACTAATGGAACACAGCAGAGAACCCAGAAATCAACCCACATACTTACAGCCAACTGGTCTTTGACAAAGGCACCAAGAACATACATTGGCAAAAAAAATGACTCTTCAATAAATGTTGCTGCAAAAATGGACATCCATAAGTAGAAGAATGAAACTAGACCCATACTTCCAGCCATATACCAAATCAACTCAAAATGGACTGAAGATTTAAGTATAAGATCTGATACTATAAAACTCATAAAAGAAAACAAAGGGGAAACACTTAAGGAAGTAGGACTGCAAAAGATTTTATGAATAGGATTCCAAAAGTACAAGCAACAAAAGAAATAATAAACAAATGAGATTATTTCAAATTAAAGGCTCCTGCACAGCAAAGGAAATAATTAATAGAGCAAAAAAGACAAATACAGAATAGGAGAATATATTTGCAAACCATGCATCCAACAAGGGATTAATATCCAGAATATACAAGGAACTCAAATAACTTAACAGTAAAAAAAAAAAAAAAAAAAAAAAAAAAAAAAAAAAA
>NW_007731175.1:7664-20855 GCF_000696425.1 Galeopterus variegatus
AAAAAACTTAAAAAAAAAAAAAAAAAAAAAAAAAAAAAAAAAGACAAGTAATCCTATTAAAAAATAGGCAAAGGAGCTGAATAGGAACTTCTTAAAGGAAGATAGATATACACATGGCCAACAGGCATATGAAAAAAAAAGTTCAACATCACTATCATCAGGGAAATGCAAACCAAAATCACATTTATATATCATCTCACCCCAGTTAGATTGGCTATTATTAAAAAGACAAAAAATAACAAATGCAGGTGAGGATGAGGAGAAAGGAGAGCCCTCCTATACTGTTGTTGGGACTGTAATTATTGTAAACTTTATGAAAACAGTATGAAGTTTTCTCAGATAACTACAGATAGAACTGCCATATGGGCCGAGCCCGTGACACACTTGGGAGAGTGCGGTGCTGGGAGCACAGCAGTGCTCCCGCCATGGGTTCGGATCCTATATAGGGATGGCCGGTGCGCTCACTGGCTGAGCATGGTGCGGCCAGTCTCAAAAAGGACAAAAAAAAAAAAAGAACTGCCATATGATCCAGCATTCCCACTGCTGGGTATATACCCAATGGAATGAAAATCATCATGTCAAAGGGATACCTGAACTCCCAGGTTTATCATATCTTTATTTACAATAGTCAAGGGTTGGTACCAACCAAATGTCCATTGATGGATGACTGGATAGGGAAAATGTGTTATGTATATTCAATGGAATATTACTTTGTCATAAAAAATAAAGAATGAAATTCTAGCATTCACAGCAACATGTATGAACTTAGAGAAAATTATGTTAAGTGAGATAAGCCAGGCACAGAAATAGAAATAACACTTGTCTTCACTCATAAGTGGAAGCTATGAAGGAAGGAAGAAGGGAAGGAAGGAAGGAAGGAAGGAAGGAAGGAAGGAAGGAAGGAAGGAAGGAAGGAAGGAAGGAAGGAAAGAAGGAAGATAAACCACAATAATACATTGAACTTTCAAAAAAGAACAGAACTGGGGTTACCAGAGGTGGGAAAGGAGAAAGGAAGAGAGGTTAGTGAGAAACTGGCAAGGGCCACAAAAAATAATTATGTTGTGTAATGCTGAATATACAAATTAGCCTAATTTGAGCATCACATGTCGCATACAGGTATTGATATTCAATATGATACCCCGCAGATATGTACAATCAGTTATGTTTCAATTTTTGGAGCGTGGTGGCGCTCCCGCCGAGGGTTCGGATCCCATGTGGAGACTGGTTCCCGCTCACTGGCTCAGCATGGTGCGGACGCAACACCGAGGGTTGCGATCCCGTTACCGGTCAGTAAAAAAAAAAGACAAAAAAAATGAATTGCCTTTGTACCTTTGTCAAAAAGGAATCGAACATATATTTGTGGGACTATTTCTGGAGTCTCCTGTTTCATGGATCTATTTGTCTATCTTTATGCTGATATCACATTATCTTCATTACTGTAGCTTTATACTAAGTCTTCAAGTCAAGTAAGGTAACCATCAATTTTGTTCTGTCATTTTCTGCAAAAGAAGCTTGCTGGGATTTTGACTGGGATTGCATTGAATCTATAGGTCAACCCGGGTAGAACTGACATCTTGACGGTATTGAATCATCCTATTGAATCTTCCTATCCATCACTCCAATTATTTAGTTCTTCTTTGATTTCTTTCATTAGAGTTTTGTACTATCTTTGCTCGATCAAATTGTCTTTACTCCTTCGTCAAAGATCAGTTGCCTGTTTCTGTGTGGATCTATTCATGGGCTCTCTATTCTGTTCTAAATATCCATTTGTTGGGCCGGCCCCATGGTGCACTTGGGAGAGTGTGCTTCCAGAGACATGAGGGGATTTTTCTCCAATATTCACTGTGAGAGTCTGCGAGAGCTCCAAGAGGCAAAACTCACAAAAGTGTGGGGCCCCCTATTGCTGGATCCTCTGGGATATTTTTTCTCTCATACTTAGCTTCACTGAGCCTCCAGCAACTTGTCAATTATATTTCAGATTTTCCTATCCCAGCACTGGATCCCATGGATGGTTCAGCTCACAGGGATTTGCTACAGTAAATTGTGATTCTCTGCATCTGCCTATTTGTCTCTCCAATTTTGGGGACAGCAATTTGCCCTATGACTTCCCTTCTTTTATGGATTTAAGAAGAGGTGTTGATATTTCAGTTTTCTCCAATTTTTACTTATTGTTAGGATAGAATGGTGACTTCAAGGCTTCTTACATGTCAAAACAGAAACCAGGGTCCACTGGCATTATCTTTGTTAATCTTGATAACCACCTTGTGAGGTAGATGTTACAATTTTCACCATTTCACAGGTGTGAAAACTGAGGTTCCAAGAACATAGTAAGTAATTACTCCACATAAAATTTAAAATTCATTTGTGTGTATCTACAAAATAACTTCCTCAAATTTTGTTTGGGATTATTTTGAATGTATAAATCAAGCTGGGAAGAACTGACATCTTGACAATATTGAATCTTCCTATCCATCACTCCAATTATTTAGTTCTTCTTTGATTTCTTTCATTAGAGTTTTGTTTTTTTCCTCATAGAGATTTTGTACTTGTTTTCTTAGATTTTTACATACATATTTCATTTTGGGGGTGCTAATATAAATGGTATTAGTTTTAATTTAAAATTTATTTTGTTCATTGCTGATATACAGGAAAGCAATTGACTTTTGTATATTAATCTTGTATCCTGAAATCTTGTTAATCTTCCATGATTTTTTGTTGTTGATAATTACTTTGGATTTTCTACATAGACAAATGTGTCATCTTTGCAAACAAAGACAATTTTATTTCTTCCTTCCTAGCCATTATAACTTTTATTTCCTTTTCTTGTCATATTGCACTAGCAAGGATTTTCCAACAGTTTTGGAAAGGATTCATGACAAGGGACATCCTTGCCTTGTTTCTGATATTTGTGGGAAATATTCTGGTTTCTCATCATTAAGTGTGATGTTAGCTGTAGATTTTTGTAGATATTCTTTATAGAGTTGAGAAGGTTTCCCTCCATTTCTAATTTACTGAGAGTTTTTATTAGGAATGGATGTTGGACTTTGTCAAATGCTTTTTCTACATCTATTCATATGATGATGTGACTTTTCTTCTTGATGTGATGAATTACATTGCTTGATTTTCAAATGTTGAGCCTTGCATCCCTGAGATAAATCCCAAATGGTTGTGGTGTATACTTTTTTCATACCTTGTTGGATTTTATTTGCTAATATTTTGTTGAGGATTTTGCATCTATATTCATAGGAGACATTGAACTCTGATGTGTCTGTGCCTCTGGACTGTGAACTTCACAAGTGCTCTCAGTTTTGTTTTGTTTCTTTCTCTCTTTCTTTCCTCCTTATGTGGGACAAGATGAGTAGAATGGGCTGGAGTTGGGTAATATTTTTCCCTAGGTCATTTAGACTCTGATGAAATCTCAGCAGGTTAGGCTCTGGTTAAATATTCCTATTGAAGGCAGAACTTGTTAAGAACAGAAAACTCTTTTGTATTTCAAAATTATTCCTTTTCTCCTCTTTCTTCCAGAGACATGAGGGGATTTTTCTCCAATATTCACTGTGAGAGTCTGCGAGAGCTCCAAGAGGCAAAACTCACAAAAGTGTGGGGCCCCCTATTGCTGGATCCTCTGGGATATTTTTTCTCTCATACTTAGCTTCACTGAGCCTCCAGCAACTTGTCAATTATATTTCAGATTTTCCTATCCCAGCACTGGATCCCATGGATGGTTCAGCTCACAGGGATTTGCTACAGTAAATTGTGATTCTCTGCATCTGCCTATTTGTCTCTCCAATTTTGGGGACAGCAATTTGCCCTATGACTTCCCTTCTTTTACGGATTTAAGAAGAGGTGTTGATATTTCAGTTTTCTCCAATTTTTACTTATTGTTAGGATAGAATGGTGACTTCAAGGCTTCTTACATGTCAAAACAGAAACCAGGGTCCACTGGCATTATCTTTGTTAATCTTGATAACCACCTTGTGAGGTAGATGTTACAATTTTCACCATTTCACAGGTGTGAAAACTGAGGTTCCAAGAACATAGTAAGTAATAGAACTGAGTTTTAAATCCAAGCCAGTCCAACTCAAAAGCCAGTGCTCTTAACGATTATGTGACACTGCCTCCTTTTCAAGCTCTTAAGAGGTCTAAAGGAGCATAGGGAAAGACATCCAGAAGTTGGGCAGAAATCAAGTGTTTCAAGCCATCCTGGTTGGGGGAGAGTTGTGGAAAGGAGAGTGGATTACATGGGTAGAAGTGCTAAAATTCACACAGAAAAAAATTAAAAACCACTGAGGCATCAAAGAAATGTGCCATCTCTTCCCCAGAAACAACTCATAGTTTCCTGAGGGCCCCACCCTAACAACTGCATTTAACCTCCTCCTGTACTTAATCTATACCTGCTGGTTGCCTTCTGCCTCTCTCTTACCAGACCTCAGTTTAGCCTTTTCTGACTTACCACTGCAGCTATGCCTACATGGCAACGAGGTTACTTAGGAAGACCCTACAAATTACTGCCTCCAGAATGGTCCTATAATATTAGGCTTTATCTAATGTGATACTGTCCTGGTCCAAGCCACTATTTTTCTCATTCCTGATATCTGTAATTATTTCCTAACTGGTTCCCCTCATTTATACTAGTCCTGCCCCAATCCATTCTCTAACCTGTAGCCAAAGTGAGCTTTCCAAAGCAATACCTACTTTCCATCACTCTTAGACAAGTTCCAAATCCTTAACAAGTATCTTGTGCAAAGTCCCTGTGATGAGAGGGAACACAGTAAGCAGGGAAGTAGAAAACAAAAGGGAGGGTGATAGACACAAAATTAAGAAATGACAGGGTCCAACTACAGCACTAACCTGGACTTGTAACTTTACTTTCCACTGGGTGATTATTTGATTCATTTCAGTAAATGACAACCCCATTCATCCTGTCATTCATGGTAAAAGTCCTGGAGTCATCTCTGACATTTCTCTTCCTCTTATACTCCAGATCTGATCTTTCAGTGCATCTTGATTGCTTGCCCTTCAAAATATCTTAACCAACACTACTGTCAGAGCCTGATCCAAATTACCTTCTTACCTGGAGAATCATCACAGGGGCCTCCTTGATGATATTATTGCTTTCTGCCTTGCCTCCTACAGTCTTGACTCCATATGCTAGACAGAGCAAACCTTTTAATACCTAAGTCAGATGAGATGACTTTTCTGCTCAGAACCTCCTGATGCATTCTCATCTTGAGATAGGAGGTGCTCAGTACCCCCTGGATCAGGTTTCAGGCCACTCCCCTGGTCTCAAACCATTCCCCTAGGACTCAATTCCTGTCTCTAAGTCCTAAGCTACGGTGGTCTGTAGCACCTATTTTCGGTACCAGCATGTAAAGATTGAGTCTACAGGAGGCAGACTTATGTAATTCCAGTGGCCAAGCATGCTCAGTAAAAAGGAGTTTACCCCTTAAATGACCTTCCACTGGAGGTGCTAGAATATATTTGAATATATCTGATGCAAGTAGTGGAATTTGACCAATGTGAATGCTCTGAAAGAGACTGACTGAGCATGTGCAAAGCTATGTTACATAACAGGGAACCACCCTCTTAGCTGAATATTCATTAGATAGCATGAATATGTATAGACAGCCAAACTATAAATGTTGAGTCCAGGAAGAAGGGAGGGCCGTCGCTCACTCTATCTGGAGCCAGCCCACACTTCACCTGAGGTGTGTATTTCTTATTTTTTGTGTTAAATTTGCCTTTAGCAGGCTGCTGTTCACTGTGGAACCAGTCTGAACTTTGTCTGTAAAGTGTGCATTTTTTACTTTTGCACTAAACTTGCTAAGGCTGCCACTCAGTCTCTGGAGCTAGGCTTCACTTTCTCTGTGAAGTCTATTTCTTCTTTACATTAAACCAGTTTTCATTTCCTACTGTGACTCTGCCCTTGAATTCTTTCCCATGGCAGAGTTAAGAACCTGGTAGAGGATGGAATGGGTTGAGACCAGCTATTGGACCTCCCCAGACCCTCTCCTCTGGTATCAGTCTCACTCAGAGTAAAATTCACAGTCCTCACCAGGTCATACAGGGCTGTACTCAAAGCTGCTCTCTGCTCCATGATCCCATGTACTATCTGACCCTGCTTCTTTTTTCCTCACTACAACCCACTCCCTTCCTTCCTGCTCTTCAAACACTTCAAACATACCCCCCTACCTTTGGGTCTTTATCCTTCTGTCCCTTTTCAGAACCTCCTTCTTCCAGATATCCTTATGACTTGCTTTCTAGCTTCATTCAGCTCTCAGATCAAATTTAACTTTATCGGAGAAAATATTCCTGATCATCCTACCTAAAATAGAGCTACTCATTTCTCTTTCTCCCATTCTGCAGCTTTAATTTTCTCCTTATTTCCTATCACCTGGCATATTATTTTATATCTGTTGCCCTCCTCCCCAGCCTACCCAGTACAATGTACAATGCATGAAGGCAGGAAGTGTACCTGCTCATTCTCACTATATACTTCATGCCAAGAACAATCCCTGTTATAAAGAGGGTGTGTAATAAATATTTTATGTTGATAAATGGACATCTTTAAACTCCAAGAAGCTATGGCTCCATAACACTATTGTTGTTCACCATTATGACCCCAATCCATAGCAGAGTCTGGCTGATAGAAGACGCACAGTAAACATTGTTGAATTAGTGAGCAGATGGAAAAGTGAATGAGTGAATGATTAGGGTAGTTTATTGACCATGAGGTGAAAATTCTAAAAGGAGTAGTGAAAGGGCTTGAAAATGGGAGGCAGGGTGATCTGCCATCTAAGAAGTTCATCTTGGAAAAGCAAGTTGATACCTCGGTTTCAGAGGCCCAAGATTAGATTCTGGGCAGGAGGATGGGACCAGGCTAAGGGAGCATCCTGGAGTTCATGACTGGGGCACAAGCTGAACCTGTAAGAAGGGGCACTTGATGCTTTATCCCAGGGTATTAGAGCCTTTGAACTTTCTCCAGCCTCTGATAAGGATTAACTATAGAACCAGGTAGGAGGGAATCTCCAGTGAAATGTCAAGTAGCTCCAAGCAGCTGAGGAAGCTGAGAGGTGCAGTCCAGGGAAGGCAATGCCTATGGTGTGTAGGGAACATTACCAGGTTGGATTTTGATTTTCTCAGAGAAAGCTCACTTGGGTGGTCGGGGGGATGTTGGTCCACGGGGGTCCTGCAAGCCTGCTACAGAGGAACTATGCATTCCTCATTTTAGATGTTTTAGGACTGCAGAGGCATGACTATAGTGTCACGTTTTGCCGACCCACCTGAAATGCAAATAGGAAGAGCCTGCTTTGTTTCAGCTGCTGCCTCACCTCCAAGTCAGCAGGAAGCCGATCAATAATGATTTTAGCTAAGACACTAGGTTCCAAGGGACTGAATCTGAAAAGATGTCTTCATATAAAGAGAGAAAGTAAGTGGAGGTTGAGGGGATGTCATGCAAATTTCAGAGAACATCAGCAGTGAGATGTCCTTGCTACATGTATGAGAGGCAGAATAACAGGGAGAAAAGAAATTGATTCAAGCCTCACCTCCAGTACCTACAGACTGTGGACTTTGAGTGGCACTTAAGATTTCTGAGTCCTTTTTACCCCCCCCCCAAATTGTTTTCTATATACCTCCTAAAACTCAATTAAGAGGTTAATAACAACAACATTTGCATAGTACTTTCCAAAGTACTTATCATATGCATTTGTTAATGTAATCGTCTCATTAATCCTATAAAGCAGAAATTATTATCATTCTCATTTTACAAAGGATGAAAGTGAAGACCTGAAAGTGCAGAAGGCTGCCCCAGGTCACACAACTGCTGGAGGTGTCAGTGATATGGTAGTGACCCAACCACTCAACCGTCCTTTGTTTAGAGCTCTCTATTGTAGGAGCCATGCTCCAGTGAGCATTATCCATGTGGAAAATAAAACAACACTCTATAAATAATCTGAGACACCCAAAATTTCTCTCATTGTGAGATGTCCTAGTAAAAAGCTGAATTACAGGAACACCTGAATCCTACCCCATTTCCCAAACACTCCTCTTTGTAGTTATCTGGGAAAATACATGCACAAGGACCAATGATAAAAGAAAAACAGGGATCTGGGGTATCCTGGGCTGGGTTGATGCTCTGAACTTTAGTAAACTGAACAGAGTTACAGGGTCCAACCAATAGATGGAAGGGCCTCTCCAACCTTGTTCCCAAATGTTATCATCAAACCACAGCAGACAGATGCAAAAGGGTAGAGGAGGTATGCTTGTGCACATGTGCACGCACACACACACTTCTAGATGGGCTTTCATCATCCAGAATGGGAAGGAAAGAGAAGAGGTACCCACATATGGGTAACCTTTCAACAACTGGTGATCCCATTTGGTGGGACCCTAAGCACTTAGCAGGAAAGGGCTGGGATGACAAACAAGGCCTCCAGGGAGGAAAATTTAGGGAGGCACTGCAGGTTCCACACCCGAGGGTGAGTGCTTCTGGAAGTGTTGTACTAGATGAAACTTGCTTGCCTTCCCCGTGCCCCAGCTCTGCATTCAGTGTCCTAAAATCAAACCAATTAGACCAGTAAATTCTCTTCTTAGAAAGGATCTAGGTGAATAAGATGTCTTCAACTCTAATTTTTCTAAAAACATTCATACATGTGGACATGTAGAGTTTTACATATCTGTATAGCTACAGTAGTGCCCCCTTGTCCACAGTTTTGCTTTTCATGGTTTCAGTTACCCATGATACAGTACAATAAGATATTTTGAGAGAGAGAGAGATCACATTCACATAACTTTTATTGTAGCATATTGTTATGAATGTTCAATTTTATTACTTAGTTATCATATTGTTAGTCTCTTACTGTTCCAAATTTATAGATTAAACTTCATCATATATACGTATGTATAGGACAAAACATAGTATGTGTAGGGTTTGGCACTATCTGTGGTTTCAGACATCCACTGGGGATTTTGTAATGTATCCCTGGCAGATAAGCAAGGACTATTTTATTTATGCACACTTTTTTGAGGGTACTTCAAAAAGTTCATGGAAAAATAGAATTGAAAGATACTATGAATCTTTCCATGAACTTTCTGAAGCACCCTCATATATATAATCTTTATAATTATTAAAACTAAAATTAATTACAGAAGTTTGGTTGTGCTATTAAAGTTCATAGTTTGAATTTTAAGAGACAACAAGTGAAAAGATATAGCAACCTTTTCAAATAACCATGAATTAATGTATACATAAATGAGCAATTATTATTCAAAGATGCTAATCACAGAGGAGGTCCTTATTGCCACCTGGTGGCAGCATACCCTAATTGAAGAATGAGTTCTTGAGTGAAATCGAGAAGCCTAAACATAGAAAGTAAAATATGTCACATCACATGAGGTAATATAACACATATGAGATATTAGAAAGTCATGAGCCCTTGTAATTTAGTGCAATACTTGTATTTTCATTTTCTCTCTCAAGTAAAGTGGAGAAACAACCTCCCTGGTCACCATGGAACATACCTTGGTCCAATGCTGGTTTCTCATAGGCTACATCTAAGTGTGTTCATTTAATGAGCTACAAAGCCATTTTACCCATAAAGTGGCCCCAGGCCAATTCAGTTGGCATATTGACTAAAAAGATAACAACAAATGTTTTCTTATGTCATTTCTATGGGCACAGTGTAGTGGAAATTATGTTGACTATAGATCTTGACCAGCAGTGTGTTCTAGGGATTCCTACTCCATAGCTCTCAAAATTCTCTGTAGGTCAATGGATTTGTGCATGAAGTTATATGTAAAATATTATTTTAGTAAACTAATTCCAACACCCAGGCCACAAAATAGACCAATTATATCCTAATCTCTGGGGATGAAAATAGGAATCACCATTTTTGAAACCAATATTGATAATCACTCAAATGGAGTAAAGAGAATGTTGAAACATGGACTGAAGAAATATGAATCTCCTTTTAAAAGCGGGCAAATCTAGAGCCTGGCCAAGTGTGCGCCAACCAGACAGGTGCCCCACCAGAGAAGCCCGAGATCCATGGAGACCACACGCCCCACAGTGCCAGCGCGCAACTGAGCAGGTAGGCCTCACTGCTGCCAGACTCCATCCCCAGCCTGGCCAAGTGTGCACTGACCAGAGAGGCACCTCCCTGAAGAGACCCAAGACCCAAGGCGACCACACACCCAAGGTGCCAGTGGGCAACCAAGCAGACACTGAGGCAGCCATGCCAAACTGGCAGCCCCCAGCAACATCCTAGCCAGACAAAAGTGTTGAACCAACTGTGGACTGTGAAACCCCCTGCCACAATGATTAAACATCAAAGGAAAGATACCAGAAATATGAAAAATCAAGAAAGTACACCACCAAAGGGTAATAACTCTCAAGCTCTAGATCCTATAGAACAAGAAGCCCTTGAAATGTCTGACAACAAATTTCAAGTAATAATTTTAAGGAAACTAAATGAGATACAAGAAAACTCAGCTAGACAACATGATGAAATGAGGAAAAGTATATGGGACCTGAAATAAGAACTGTACGAGGAAATCAATGCCATGAAAAAGAATGTAGCAGAGCTGGCTGAGCTGAAGAACTAACTCAATGAAATAAAAAACACAACAGAGAGTTTAACCAGCAGGGTAGAAAAATCAGAAGAAAGAACATCTGACATTGAAGATGGGCTGTTTGAAATAACACAGGCAAACAAAAAAAAAATTTAAAAAAAAAGGAATTAAAAACATTGAAGAAAATCTAAGAGAGATATCAGATAACCTTAGGCACTCAAATATCCGAGTCATGGGTATTCCAGAAAGGGAGGAAAAAGGAGATTGCACTGAAAACACATTCAACAAAATAGTGGCAGAAAACTTCCCAGGTACAGGAAAAATCACAGATCTTCAGATCCAGGAGGCTCAAAGATCCCCAAAAGTATTAAACCCAAAAAGGTCTTCACCAGATATGTAAAATATTATTTTAGTAAACTAATTCCAACACCCAGGCCACAAAATAGACCAATTATATCCTAATCTCTGGGGATGAAAATAGGAATCACCATTTTTGAAACCAATATTGATAATCACTCAAATGGAGTAAAGAGAATGTTGAAACATGGACTGAAGAAATATGAATCTCCTTTTAAAAGCGGGCAAATCTAGAGCCTGGCCAAGTGTGCGCCAACCAGACAGGTGCCCCACCAGAGAAGCCCGAGATCCATGGAGACCACACGCCCCACAGTGCCAGCGCGCAACTGAGCAGGTAGGCCTCACTGCTGCCAGACTCCATCCCCAGCCTGGCCAAGTGTGCACTGACCAGAGAGGCACCTCCCTGAAGAGACCCAAGACCCAAGGCGACCACACACCCAAGGTGCCAGTGGGCAACCAAGCAGACACTGAGGCAGCCATGCCAAACTGGCAGCCCCCAGCAACATCCTAGCCAGACAAAAGTGTTGAACCAATGGACTATGAAATCCTTTGCCACAATGACTAAACATCAAAGGAAAGATGCCAGAAATATGAAAAATCAAGAAAGTACACCACCAAAGGGTAATAACTCTCAAGCTCTAGATCCTATAGAACAAGAAGCCCTTGAAATGTCTGACAACAAATTTCAAGTAATAATTTTAAGGAAACTAAATGAGATACAAGAAAACTCAGCTAGACAACATGATGAAATGAGGAAAAGTATATGGGACCTGAAATAAGAACTGTACGAGGAAATCAATGCCATGAAAAAGAATGTAGCAGAGCTGGCTGAGCTGAAGAACTAACTCAATGAAATAAAAAACACAACAGAGAGTTTAACCAGCAGGGTAGAAAAATCAGAAGAAAGAACATCTGACATTGAAGATGGGCTGTTTGAAATAACACAGGCAAACAAAAAAAAAATTTAAAAAAAAAGGAATTAAAAACATTGAAGAAAATCTAAGAGAGATATCAGATAACCTTAGGCACTCAAATATCCGAGTCATGGGTATTCCAGAAAGGGAGGAAAAAGGAGATTGCACTGAAAACACATTCAACAAAATAGTGGCAGAAAACTTCCCAGGTACAGGAAAAATCACAGATCTTCAGATCCAGGAGGCTCAAAGATCCCCAAAAGTATTAAACCCAAAAAGGTCTTCACCAGGACATGTTATAATCAAATTGGCAAAACTCAAAGACAAAGAGAGAATCTTAAAAGCTGCAAGAGAGAAGCATCAAATCACCTATAAGGGAGCCCCAATCAGACTAACATCAGACTTTTCATCACAAACCCTAAAGCCAGAAAGGAATGGGATGATATATTCAAAGTACTAAAAGACAGAGATTGCCAGCCAAGAATCCTTTATCCCCCAAGCTATCCTTCCAAAATGAAGGGCACATAGTATATGTCCCAGACAAACAATAACTGCAAGAGTTCACTACCACATGACAACATTTACAAGAAATTACCAAGGGAGTACTGGGTTTGGTACCTGAAAGAAAACTACCACTGCCATAAAAACCCAAGAAAAAATCAAAACCCACTAGTAAAATAAATATGCTAACAATGAAGAGAAAAAAAAATGTTTACGTATAACCCAAGGAACCAATAAATACAGAAGACAAACAGTAAATCAAAAAGAAAGGAACAAAAAACACTTAAGACATCCAAACAAAAATCAATAAAATGCTAGGATTAAATCAACATTTTTCAATAATAACTCTTAATGCAAAAGGATTAAATTCCCAAATCAGAAGACACAGACTGGCTGACTGGATTAAAGAGGAGGCCCCAACTATATGCTGCCTTCAAGAGACCCACCTCACCTATAAAGACTCACGTAGACTAAGAGTGAAAGGATGGAAAAAGATATACCATGCAAACAGAAAAGAAAAACGAGCTGGAGTAGCTATTCTTATATCTGATAAAATAGACTTTAGAATAAAAACCATAAAAAGAGATAATGAGGACCACTACATAATGATAAAAGGATTCATCCATCAAGAAGTCATAACAATCATAAATATATATGCACCCAAATGTCAGAGCAGCCAGATTTATAAAGCAAACTCTATTAGACCAAAAGAAGGAAATAGACTCTAATAACATAATAGCAGGGGACCTGAACACCCAACTATCAATATTGGACAGATTATCTGGTCAAAGAATCAGCAGAGAAACATAAGATCTAAACAACACTCTAGACCAATTGGACTTGGCAG
>NW_007731175.1:21832-23711 GCF_000696425.1 Galeopterus variegatus
ATGATACATCATACCAAAACCTGTGGGATACTGCAAAAGCAGTACTAAGGGGGAAATTTAACACATTAAATGCTTACTTCAGAAGAACAGAAAGATTGCACGTGAACAACCTAATACTTCACATTAAAGAACTAGAAAAACAAAAACAATCCAAACCCAAAGTTAGCAGATGGAAAGAAATCATTAAGATCAGAGCAGAACTTAATGAAATCAAAACCCCCAAAATGATACAAAGGATCATTGAATGAAAAAGTTTGGTTTTTGAAAAGATAAATAAAATTGACAAGCCATTAAAATGGCTAACTAAGAAAAGAAGAGAGAAGACCCAAATAACAAAAGTTAGAAATGAAAAAGGTGATATTACAACTGATACCTCCAAAATACAAAGAATTATTTGAGACTACTATAAACAACTATATGCCAACAAATTTGAAAATCTGGAGGAACTGGATAAATTTCTGGACACACACAAATTACAAAAACTGAGTCAAGAAGCTGTAGAAAGTCTGAACAGACCAATAACAACAAAAGAAGTTGAAGCTGTTATCAGAAGGCTCCAAACAAAGAAAAGCCCAGCACTCGATGGATTCAAAGCAGAATTCTACCCAACACTCAAAAAGGACTTTGACACCAATTCTCTACAAACTATTTCAAAAGATTGAAACAGAGGTAAATCTCCCAAACTCATTCTATGAAGCAAACATCACCCTGATACCAAAACCAGATAAAGATACAACTAAAAAAGAAAACTACAGGCCAATACCCTTGATGAATATAGATGCAAAAATCCTCAGTAAAGTACTAGCTAGCAGAATACAGCAACACATATGCAAAATTATACACCATGATTAAGTGAGATTCATCCCAGGGATGCAAGGTTTGTTCAACATATGCAAATCAATAAATGTGATACACCTTATCAATAAAATCAAACACAAGGACCATATGATCATCTCTATAGATGCACATAATTAAAGCCATATGTGAAAAACCCACTGCCAGTATCATCCTGAATGGGAAAAAACTGAAAGTTTTTCCTTTAAGAACAGGAACTAGACAAGGATGCCCACTCTCACCACTCCTGTTCAACATACTATTGGAAGTACTAGCCAGAGCAATCAGAGAAGAGAAGGAAAGAAAGGGCATCCAGATTGGAAAAGATGAAGTCAAACTGTCCCAGTTTGCAGATGATATGATCATATATACGAACAGCCTAAAGCCCCCCCCCCCGCAAAAAAAAAAAAAATTGGATTTATAAATGATTTCAGCAAAGTTACAGGATACAAAATCAACAAACAAAAATCAGTAGCATTTCTATTTGCCAACAGTGAACATGCAGAAAGAGAAATCAAGAAAACTAGCCCATTTAAAATAACCACCAAAAAAATAAAATGCTTAGGAATAGAGTTAACCAAGGATGTGAAAAATCTCTATAATGAGAACTACAAACCAGTGCTGAGAGAAATTAAAGAGGTCACAAGAAGATGGAAAGATATACCATGCTCTTGGATTGGAAGAATCAACATTGTGAAAATGTCCATACTACCCAAAGTGATCTACAAATTCAACAAAATCCCCATCAAAATTCCAGTGACATTTTTCTTGGAAATGGAAAAAAACTATCCAGACATTTATATGGAATAACAAAAGACCACACATAGCCAAAGCAATTCTGAGCAAAAAAATAAAGCTGGAGGCATTACACTAACTGACTTTAAGCTATACTACAAAGCTACAATAACCAAAACAGCATGGTATTGGCAAAAAAACAGACACACTGATCAATGGAATAGAATAGAGAATCCAGAAATCAACCCCCACACCTATAGCCATCTGATCTTTGACAAAGGCACCAAACCTATACACTGGGGAAGAGACT
>NW_007731175.1:25348-26529 GCF_000696425.1 Galeopterus variegatus
AAATATCACATGTTCTCACTTATTTGTGGGAGATAAAAATAAATAAATAAATACACAAATATACTGGGGGGGGGGGCGAGGAAAGAAGACACAACAATCACAATTCCTTGAAGTTGATACGACAACCAAACAGATTTGAGGTTATTGGGAGGGATGGGGAGGGAGCTTTTGGTAATGGGCCACAATAATCAAGCACATTGTATATTGACAAAATAAAATAATTTTTTTAAAGCAGGCAAATCTATAGCAAAGCTAAATAAATTTCAAGTTTATACAACAAATATGCAGGAGAAAAAAATGCCACTGGAATCTATTCCCTAAAATTCTTCAGAAACTCTGAGGAGTAATGGATGGTAAATAAACTAGCTTTAATTCCCAACTTATTGTGCAGGTGCATCCTATATATATTTCATTTAATCTTTACCCATATAGTAGACTTTGTTATCCATATACCACTCACAATTTCAGAAATGGAAGCAAAAATATATTAATTAGCACAAGATCATGCAAGTTGTAAATAGCCTGAGACAGATTTGAACTTAAGACTGTCTGACTCCAAATCCCATGAATATTTTCTTAATATCTTGCTGAATTCAAATTGTTTAAGAAGCAATAGCCTCAGATTTCCAAGGATCTCCTTTGATTCATGAACCATTTCTTTTCAAGCCTTACAAACTGCTAGGGCCAAAGATTTAACAGTTTCACCCTAGCCAAGTTCCAAGCCTGTAGTTATAATTGATTCAATAGCAGGAATTTTCATTAGCATTTATCAGGTTTAGAGACAGAAACTCAGCTCAATGATTCACTGACTTCCCTGAGTGTCTTCTCCCCCCTATTTACCAGCCAACCTAGATGAAAAAACCCTACTTCAAATGCAAAGAAAGCAATAGTTGTCAGCTGATTAGAACTGAAGTGAGTCAAAGACAGATTTTTGATGGGAAATTTTGGTAGAAATAATTACATTTTCTTCCATAGAGTGCCCCGATAGTTTCAAATAGAGGTGGGTTGTAGTGTCTGGTCCACCATGTCTTCTATTTTTGGACTTCCCCCAGACACCTGGGCTGTTTCACTTTCTCCTACTAGGTAACTTGATGATTCAGTCAAGCATTATAATACCATATACTGAGTTTCTGCTACATGTGCTTAATGTAGATCCCTGCAGATGAGTTTGCATCTGGTAA
>NW_007731175.1:27728-32606 GCF_000696425.1 Galeopterus variegatus
ACTGGACTCACATCCTCCAGTAGACTAGACTTCTTCAGTGGGCAGTCTCAGGGCAGTGTTATAAGGGAGCCAGAATAGAAACTTTTTCCACATTCTGTTGTACATAGCATGTGAAAGGCCAGCCCAAATTCATGGGTGGGGAAACCAATTCTACCTTTCACTGAAGAAGCTGGTCATTTTTTATCTACCACACCTCACTGACTAATGCTAATGCTTTAGATGTCAGTTCTCATACCTTTTCTACAAGAAAGCATTACTCTGGATCACCAAATATGATCCTTTGCTATATGCTCTCAAATCACCCTGTTCTTTTCCTTTGTAGCATTGACCTCATTTTATAAGCAAATATTTTTATTTGTGTGATTATTTGATTAAATCTGGCTTCTCTCCTGAACTGTGAGATTCATGAGAGCAGGGAAAGGGTCTATATCTTCAGTATCTACCACAAAGTCAGGCCCAAAGTCACTGTTCAATAAGTGCACTGGACACATCAATGTGAAAGTAAGCTGGGAGTAAAGTGGTTTAGAAGGTGGATCTACCACTTCCTAGCTGTGGAAACTTCATCAAGTTACATAACCATCTTACCGTTTAGTTTTCACATCAGCAATGAATATACATTTCATCCTAATCTATTTTTTCAGTGAATAAAATGTCACAGAAAACAGGAAATGCTTAACTCCTACACTGATTAACTACTATCAGTACATTTATAAATGTTGCCCTAACTAATCTTGTGCCATTTATGTATAAACAGGGGCAGAAGTAGGAGGAGAAAGAAATACAAGAGCCTTAGGTCAGCCACTGACAGTCTTTGTAACCCTCAGGTGGCACATGTCTTTTCTCTAGCAGGTTGAAAGAATTTCCGAGGGCTAATCTACTAACTTGTCAAAAATACCCGTGATCTGTCAGTTAAGCCCCCTGATATTTTTAGCACTGGAAAATCTGTCAGAATGACCAAAAAAGCTCACATTTTACAGACTACGAGAAACAAAACTCCAGGGGTAAACTGAAATGAAACACAGTCATTAGTAGTAAGTTTGAGGTTGACTGCTCTTTAAAAAAAGAAACAGCCCTTTTCTTCTGTTTTTCCAGCGGTGTCATTCTTCAGGGGCCCCATCTACTTTGTACTCTTTGAGAGTCAGAAATACACCTACCCACTTCTGGTTTCCTGATACTGTGTTTGAAGTACGGATTTTACATATTTGGGGTAATCACCGAACTAACTTCTTCAGTGAAGTTGGCCTTTATAAATTTAAAACACTTGAATTTCAGAAACTCAGTGACTCGTGAGTTACAAAAGACTGACCACCATGCTGTTCCCACTGGGGTAGATGTCATTTGGAAATCTTGAAACATGAGGTACTATTTTTTCTTATCTTGCATTTTCTCTTTTCTCAATTTCTCCATTCCAAGACGTGTTCAGAAGGACTTTCCCAAAAGCACTGTATGGCAGCGAGAGGTTTCAAAAAGCAGGAGAGAGTTACTATCAAAGAGAAATAGTTCACACTAAAAGTTTAAAAATATCTCTGGGCTATAAGCCCTCATAATTTCAACATTATTTGGATCAGAAATGTATTCATTTAGGCTAGACTATGATAACTAACATGTCCATATGTCTGATGGAGGTGGACCACAGGACAAGGCTTAGGGCCATCACTGTCACTAACAGACCACACTTGTGATGGCTCAACACAACTACAGTTTTTATTGTATTATTAGGTAACAGTTCAGGGAGGTTGCAAATAAAGCATGTGTTGGGGGTAGGGAGTTTTGCCCTGGAGTCATTCAGGAATCTATTTTGATAGTGATTCTGCCATCTTGAATACATGGTTTCAATATCACTCTGGAGGTTGCCACCATAGTCAGCTTCAGGGGAAAGGACATAGAGAAGCCCACACAGGAGCAGCCCCCATCACATCTATGCATGTCCCATTGGCCAAAGCTCAGTCTCATGGCCACAATTACCATAACTACAATAGAAGCTAGCAAATGCCATGTCTGTATATGAAGGAAAACAAGGAAGATGGACTTTGGTAAATGGTATCTGACACAAGAAAAAATTGAACATTTCAATAAGAGAACAATATTCTTTGTTGTTACTTTCCATCATTCAGAAAGTGACTCTTACCTCCCCATTAGACCAGCTTGTATACTGTTCTCAGAAATACAGTGTTCTTCCAGTCTCCCTGTCTCTAGATTCCCATCTCTCCATTCTTTGCTCTGCACAGTGGTCAGGGCCACTTTTCTAATTCTGTATTCCTCCATCACTCCCAGTCACTCCCTGGATAAACTAATGTGATTCATGGTGCATAGGCTCCTTCCTAATCCATCCTGTAGGCTGTGTGAAGTAGAGTATAGGCACACAAACTCTGCAACCAGACTACTTGGGCTTGACTTTATTTTGCCTCTTACGAGATGTCTAACTTTGAGCAAGACTTAACATCTCCCAGTTTCTTTTCTTATCTCTACGAAGGAGATAATACTAACACCTACCTCATTGAGTTGTTGTAAAATTTAATTGACTTTGTATACATAAAGCATGTAGACTAACAAACACTTCTCTGGATTATTAAGCTACCTTCCATGATGTACTATCAATGCACATCCCAACTCAGCTACACACAGTGACAAGAACATCTTCCACAAGGACAGCAATCATTTACGCAGTGTTTTCTATGTGTCAGAAACTATGAGACATTGAATGTCTTTTTTAAGCCACTAAAGTTTGGGGTGATTTGTTAGTAGCAATAGATAAGGCAGTGAAAGGTCATGTCTAATTTATTTAACTTTTTTGTGCCTACTTTCTTACAGCCTCGTTTTTCATCTGTAAAATAGTGATAATTCTTGTTTCACACAATTGTTGTGAGAATTACATTAAAATATTACCTTAGACTAAATCCCATGTTATGGGGGACATGAAAGTGTTTGACTCAATGCCTGGAACATAAAAGGCATTTAGTAAACATTTCCATAGTCCTTCTCTAATAAATTGCTGCAGCTCATTCCTCACTACCAGCTCAGGTTTCTAGCAATCAAGATAGTTTTTTTAATTGAGTCTTACACATAGTTATCAGACACTATATAGGTTGCTATCTGAGAAAATTGGGAAAAAAAAAAAAAAAACATTTTCTAGATTAATGCTCAGCATGCCCAAACAGTTTACAAAGGAAGCTCTCTCCTCTTCTCAGTGTCACACTTCAGGATTTTAATGTCTCATTTCTGAGAAACCACTCCAAACTGCAGTAAAGGCAGTGCAACTATATAAAGATTTGGTATGTTGGTAACAAAGGGGATGCAACAAAAATATGCAGACTCAGGAAAAATGTAAATGTGAACCAATAAGGGATTTCATATTGTCATGAAATGCCCCAGGAGAACACTAGAGCAATGATTTATGAGGAGGACTTGTAGAAGTAAATGTGGGTTTCTATTGACCAATATTTTACAATTGGGAGAGACTAGATGCTGATGGGCCTTTAACTATCTGTACTTAAATACCTAAATAGTAAACATCACAAAGACTAGGGCAATTCATAATTATCCTCACAGCAGTGCTTCTCTTGGGATATTTTTGGCTTGTCCTCACTTGGAAAGTATGACTAGAGTAGGAAAGTGGGGAAAATGCAACACAAAAGAGGCAGAGCATCTCTCTGTTGGAGGAAAATTCACTTTGGGTGGTAATTTTAATGCTTTCAGGGAAGCTAGAATGTTCTCTTATTTTTTTCTGTCCTTGCCAGTGTCTTCCCCCAAGCTCATGTCAGAAGTATGCTTCCAAGGAAAAGCCACAACAATACTAATAATGTGTAAAATTATTTAGCACTTTTGTGCCAGTGCTGTTCTCAGATACTTGCACATGCACAAGCCATGTATATATATATGCTTATATATACACCTGCAAACACATGTGCACACACACACACGAGTGGTCTTCAGAAAGCTCATGGAAAGATTCATATTATCTTTTAATTCTATTTTTCCACAAACTTTTTGAAACATCTCCAAATATGTACACACGCACACACAGAGTTGTGCACCGCATGCTATTTATAAGACATAGGAGGAGAATCTGCACTGAGAAGAAACCAAGTTCAGATTTAGACTTGTGAAATTTAAGTTGTCTGTGGAACATCCTAGAGGAAATATCAAGCAGGCAGGTGGATATTTGCAATAAAATTAATGAAGACTGACCTAAAATGCAAACTCTGAGAAATGATCACAAAGACACTGAGAGTTCATTGCAGTTAGTATAAAACTCCTAATAAAGGAAGCAATCACATGAGAATGGACAGTCAGATGAAAGTGCTGTGAGACATGGAAGACATGAGTGGGCATTATGGGATGGGCATGAAAGAGTAAGAAGACTGAAAAGAAGTCAAGACAGTGACATTTCCTTAAGTATACCCAACTAAGAGTGCTATCAATTTCTTAATGAAGAGGGCTCAGAAATTAACAGGAGAGCTATGGTACATCACATGTGTGGGTTGTTCTCTATGTAATTTTTTGGCAATTAATGCTAAAGTAACTAACTAATACTACGGTAACTATTGATGGTTTTCATTTCACAGGGTGTGTTCAGTCATTTAAAATTAATTTTTAATAAAATCTAGATTAAAGAAATCCCACCATTTATTGGAAGAGAAGAGGAGAGGAGCCTGAACTAAATAAACAACTGTAGTCACAATTCTGGCTGCCATTACCTCTTACAAAGTAGCTGGTACACAGTTGAGTCCTATTTGAGTATTCCGCAAGTTACATCAATATTCTGTGTATCTCTTAGCCTAAAACAAGGGCCCAGTGCCAACTGAAAGGTACAGTGTTGGGAGAAATTAGTAAGTTAGCAAATTAATGAAAAGCATACAGTCCCCATAGGATAGGCTT
>NW_007731175.1:32680-35685 GCF_000696425.1 Galeopterus variegatus
TTTTTTTTCAGGCTGCTCATACGTAAAGATACCACTGATTCTCAGCTAATCCTACAAATGTATTTTTGCCTTTCTTGACTAGTTTTTTGACCCTTAACTTCTCAAAATAATAGCAACAGAATAGTGTTTTACCCTAGGAGCCATAGGCTATATACCATATATAGTAGGCTTACCATCTAGTTTGTATAAGTACACTTTATGATGTTTGCACAATGACAAAATCCCCTGATCATGTATTTCTGAAAACATACCCCCATTGTTAAGCGAGGCATGACTCTGTGTGTGGTGTGTTTATTATCCACATTTTACAAATGAGGATACTGAAGCTCAGGGAAGATAATAAGTTGACCAAGGTCATACAGCAAGTAGGTAGTACAGACAGAATTCTAACCCAGGCACTCTGATTCTGGGATAAAGTCTAGTCTTGTTAGTGTTATCCAAAAGAGTAGTAATAGTAATAAACTATGAAAAAGAAAATTTACAAACCCAAATATTTTATACTCTTTATAGTTGACAAGGTTTTTTAACATGTTCTGTCTCATTCTGAGATGAGTATTAATCATTCTTAGTTCACAGCTGGAGGAACTGAGGCTAGAAAAGTTTATGAATCTTGACTGATGTCACTCAGTGAGTGAGTGTGAGAAACGGGAGCCCCATATCTACCATGCAAGCTTCACCGCATAACAGCTTTTGGTATTGAATGGGTCGTCTCACCTATATAACCTCTCTAAACCAATTTCTTAGTCTATAAAATGCAAATAATAATAGTTTCTACCTAATAAGTTGTTCAAGCTTCAAATGAGGTCATGTGCATAAAATATTTAGCACAGTTTATGGTGCACAACAGGCCTGTAATAAATATGTGCTTGTTACCATTATCAGCAAAATCATCTCCATCATTGATGGAATTGATCTTCCTTTTTACGTTATTGGAAAAAAAAATTCTCAACTGAGTTTCAGGTGGATCCAGTATTCTATTATTCCTCAGCTGAGTTTCATTATTTTAAATGTACTCGTACAACTACTTACTGTAAAGAAATTTCTCAATGCTTAGACTTTGAATGAAGAAAATCTCTAATCTTGCAGGAAGCTGCAGAAGTAGAAATGAGAAGTATCACTTCCTAAGCACTTTCACCTCGGAGTTGGACACTAATTTTGTGTGCACATTTGTCTATGCACTGCTCAAAATTAAAATTCTTTAGTGGGAACCATTGAAAACCAATCATTCAAAAAGCTTAAAAAATGACATCTTGAAAAGCTTCTGGTGCTAATTCATCAAAGTTAGCAATGATTCAACTGTGATTCTTTATTCAGATTCATTTCTCCCACAATATTAAATGCCGTAAAGCCTTGCGGTATGGTCTTCCAATGAATAAAAGATACTGAAGGGAAAGTGGGAGGAGAAGCCGGAGATGAGCCCAACCTGGCAGCTCTCTGAATAGAAAGAAACAAACAAAAGGAAAAAGCTCTTTAGAAAGAAGCACCTGACCTTGACAATTTCTGCACTTGATAGTGGACTGATCGCCTTTCTCAAACAACCGAATATTTGGATGAAGTTTACGATTCATCTTTCTGTATCACTTTGCAAAACACTATCACCAGCATTACTACATTTAGCCCTTCCACTAATCCTGTGTAGTGAGCGTGACTCTGTTCCCACTTTACAGAGGAGGGAACTGAGCCACAGAGAGGTTATTTACTCACAACTTACGAGTCACTAAGACTAAGAATCAGGATCAGGAACAATACTGTCTTCCTTCTCCTAATCTCCTGTTCTTCACAAGATTGTTAGTACCTAAAAAATATTTAAGATGAATTACACCTTAAGAACAGTAAATAAATGTCCTCATATGAAGTCCAAGGTTTAAAAATTAGGGTCATCTTTTTATAAAATAAATTAAATACCACTCATTTAACAATATTCATTGAGCACATTCTGTAAACAAACATTAGGCCAGGGGAAGATGTGAAATATGAGGCTCAGTCTTTGCTCACAGGAATGAAACATACAATTTAGTTAGGGAGAGAAATATAAGCCTGATAACAAATAAAATAACAGTGTATGGAAATTAATCATTACTTTAGGACAACTTCTTCCTAAGCTATAAGCTGGCTTCCTAGTTCTGCCAGGTGTTAATAATTGTTTTTCCTTTATTATTTAAGTTAGGGGGAGGAGAGAGCTTCATGGTGGGAAGACATTCTATAGACATAGCTCTCTCCTCTAAGAGAGTCACAGTGAACAGAAGTCCATCCCAAGTTCTAAAAGTCCTGCAAAAAATGAAAACCTGTTAATTTTGTTGGTCCAGTATCTCCTAATTCACATTTCATCATGAAACAAGCTTACTCACAAAATCTTGTTGAGGAACTAGTGTCCTAGAAAAGAGTGGTTCTCAAACTTGAGCATTCAGAAGTATCACTAAAAAGGTTGTTAAAAATACAGTTTGTGGGGTCCACCCCAGAATTTGATTCAGGAAGTCTTTGGTGCAATCTGAGAACTTGGTTTTTGATAAACTTGTAGCTAATCTGTCTGATATTTCATGTTTGAGAACTTAATTTCAATAGCATCTTTACAGACAGTTTTAAAAATGTTTTTTCTAGAATGTTAGACCCTCTACTAGGGTCTCTGATTTTTTTATAATATTCATGAATATGTACAAATGTTCTCATCTGTACATACACATAATTATATCCCTTTAAATGATGTACCAGCAAGAAATCTCATTCTAAGAAGGAAGAAAAAAATGAAGGGAAGAAGGTATTTTTTTAGAAGGCCTATTGTGACCGTAATTCAAATTCTTTGTCTACTATTATTAAGCTGTGTGACTCTGAGCAGGGATAGGAGGGCATTTCAAATTAAGGGAGAAATGTGCACAAAGCCAAATGAGAAATGCCATGGAATAGGCAGGGAACAAGCTATTTTGCTTAGCTGGAGATGAGGAGACAGAGGTTGTATGCAAGTAAGGATGCTTGCAATTTAAAGCATCAGACTGTACACAACAAACAGG
>NW_007731175.1:35902-45330 GCF_000696425.1 Galeopterus variegatus
AGGTTGTATGCAAGTAAGGATGCTTGCAATTTAAAGCATCAGACTGTACACAACAAACAGGTTTAGTAATAAAGGTGATGTATTGGTTCATATGACTAAAATATCTAGAGTCACAGCAGATTTCCAGCTAGGCTTGGTCTGGTAGCTCAAGCCACTCTAGGATGAAATCTCCAGGTAGCAGGGGGCTTTCTGTTTTGGTAACTGCTGTTCTCTTGGTGTCTAGTCCACTGCCTGCATTAGAGTAGGTCTTCAATTAACTCATGTTGTATGAAATGGATAAATGCCCTCAAAGGCATGGTTTGTTTCAGTGTCACCTCTTTTCTCACGGTTCCACTTTATGATTAGTCTGACTTGACTCAGGGGCACGATGTGTGCTATTAGCTTCAATTAGCTAAATATATCTCTTTTCACACCTGTAAGAAATTAGCTACCTCTTCTCTAAACCAATGTCCTCTTCCTCCTGGGTGCACAGTTAGTGTACATTTCCCAGCTTCTAACAATCAGGTATGGCCATGTGACTGAGATGCAGCCAATGAAATGTGAGTAGTGGTGACATCTATGACTTGCAGACCTGACCCATAGGGCTCACAGACATGTCTCTGGTGCTCTTTCCCTGGAATCCTGCTTAATGTCAATGAGGACAGCAACCTTAGTAGCTACATACTGGAGTTGGCAGAGGTATCATGTTCAAACTTGATATTTTTAGTTTTGTTGTCACTGTTTTGTGGTGTTGTTGATACAGCAGTTTACTCTACCTAATAAGTAATTAAGTATAAATAGAAAAAAAACTAAGGCACTTTGTTCTGGGTTTCTTATCAGGAACACTGAGCTTCATTCTTAGTCCAAATGACCATCCCTAAAATGAGAATGTGTTAATTGATTAAGTCAAGTTCACATATTCCAAACCTAGAATTGGGCTTGGGGGTCAGTTTCCCTAGAACCACATAGAACCAAGTGGAAATCAGGCTCTTTTGGCAAGGAGGGAGTAGACCTTAGAGAAGCAGCTACAAATGTCCACTCCAAGTTGTCAAGTTCCAAGTCGGGAAGGGCTTTCTGTTAAGGAATTTGGATGTTATCAGGTAGGCAATTGGAAGTCTTTGGCATATTTTGAGGAAGGGAATAACACCGTCAGATTTTTTTGATTATAAATTGCTTTAGCATAGAAAAAGTTGTAAAGAATAATATTAGTAACAGACATGCACTCTCTACCTTGCTTAATCAAATGTCATACTTTGCCATGCTTGATTCAGGTTTTTTTAAAGTAAGGAAACATTACAGATATGGCTGAAACACCCTATGTGCCGCACTCCTAACAGGTTTCCCTCTTCCAAAGAATAATCACTTTCTGACTTTGGTACTTATCATTCCCATGCATGCTTTACTACTATTCCTGAATTTGTATATATACATAAATAATGAATAGAATTGTCTGCATGTTTTTAAACTTCATATTAAATGATATCAAATGAATAAAATTTTTTTACAACTTGCTTTTCTAATTCAATCTTAAGATTGCCAATAATGATATATCTTTAGATCATTCTTTTTGACTGCGGTATTATTTTTCATTTTACGAATATGCTATGGTTCATTTATCCATTCCCCTGTGGATGAGCTTTCATGTTGTTTCCATATTTGGGCTATTAAATATATTGCCATTCTTATTATTTTTGTGTGTATCTCATCATGCACATGTGCTGGAGTTTCTCTAATTTATTCTGGAATATATTGCTGGGTCAAAGGCTATGGAAATCTTCAACTTCCCTAGATGTTATACCAAATTGCACATATATGACCAGTGTGAGAGTTCCTTTTGCCCTGCATTCTCCAGATTCACATTTTTGTGGGGCACAGATGGCCTATGGGTCAGGTTGACTAATCAGAAGATCATTGCCAAAGCCTTTATGAGAGATGTTGTGGATCTGAGATGCATGAACATAATAATAGAGACAAAGTAAGAAGGGAAAGAAGTTAGAAACCATATTTAGGAACAAAATCCATAAAACTTGGTGACTGATTATGGAGAAGTGAGGAAGAGGGAGGAATCAAGATGACCCAAGTTTCTAGCTTGAACACAAGGAGAACCTTATGGAAAGTGAGACTGATGACAAATTCCTTTCGAACATACTGCCTTTGAGTAAGTGGGAAAAAATCAGAAAGCACTATCTACCAGGCATTTGGATATTTAGGTCTTGGATTGAGAAGAGTTCAAAACAGGAAATCCAAATTGTGGAATCTTAAAAATAGGTGAAATTAGAAGTGTTGGATTAGGGAAAACATAAAGAATCAGAAGAGAAGTGAGACAAGAAAATACCCCTGGGAAACATTAATATTTAAAAGGGTGTAGAAGGAAGAGAAGACTGTGGAGAAGACATAGTCTAGAGGAGGAGCTAAGTGTGTGATATTGTGGGATTCGGAGTTTCAAAAAATGAGCAGTCAACCACATTAAAAGCAGCAAGGAAACCAAGAAGGTAAAAATTGAAAAATAAACATTAGTGTTGCAATGTGGCCATTGGACACACATTAAAAATGGTTTCAGTGGAATGGCAACAGGTAGAAAGTATTGCAATGAGTTAAGGAATGTAAAGGCAGAGCAAATGTAGATATCTAGTTTTCTCAACTTGGGTTCTCTAAAATAGACACTGAAATGGAGTTTGGGTGTAAGATGTTTACTGGAAATCAACACGTGATAGGAGGGAGAATAAACCCAGAATATTTGGCTCCAGAGTCCATGAATTTAAACACTTTATAGTTCCTCTCTATCCTTAGGAAAGGAAAATCCCAATTCATTTTATGTCACCAGAGTCAGATTCATCAATTCCATCAATTTTGTCACTAGTTTCATCCTCACAGCCTCAATAAGGAAACTGAAGGAGAGCAAAGAACACAAAAGGAAATGTTATATTCTCCCCTCACTTTGCCCTCTTTGTTTCCACCACTGTTGCTAGAATAAACACTTAGTACTATGACATAAACTTGTGCCTGCCAAAGAAACTCCATAATTATGAATTCTGAATCTCTATACTAGAAAAGCCAGTAGTGCATATGACCTCTACTGCTAGGGCTGGGAAGGCAGGTGACTTAAGCTCACTGAGCCTGATCACAAGCTAAATAAAAATAATCATAGCATCACTTCTTTATCATGGGGTTGCTACAAAGGTTCAATGGAAGCCCACCATGTTAAAGTCTTTGGCACAATTACTGGCACATAGCAGGGCTCACTATCTGGTAGCTCTGAGTCACCTTGCCCATCAGTGGTTCTGGGAGAGGAGCGAGGGCAGCCTGCAGATTCCTGAATGCTCACTGGGGAGTGGAAGAATGAGGCTGGAAGGATGGGGAGCTGGCAAAGTTGCCTCCTTTCCAAAAAATACTTCTGCTGACATTCAGTCAACTTTCTGAGGAGTTAGAAGTGAAAGTTGAGCTTCACTATCAAGGAACGTGCCAGTTGTTAACTGGGTCCCCAGGAGGAAGTCAACAAGCTTCACCACATCTAACAACACCTACTGCTTGCAGCCCTTCCCCCAGGGCAGGCAGCTCTCCACGTAGCTCTTCACACTCCACCTGGGGGAGGATAAATGGGCACCGAGAGGAAAGTATTTCACTTCCCGATTGGGGTGAAGCAATCAGCAGGTATGGAATATCTACTATGTGCTGGCTGCCTTATATATGGTGTGCAGTATTATTTTCACCACTATGTAGATGAGGACACTGAGGTTCAGGGACTTGTTCAAGACACACATCTGGTCAATAGGAAGACAGGATTCAAAATCATGTCAGCCTGGCATTCACGTTCCCGATCTTTCTAAAACTACGTGAGATGTTTCTCTAGGTAGTCTGGGTGTAAAAGCATGGGTCCCACCTAAAAGGAGGCTGGCTCTTGGGACATGTCCCTTCAGGAAGCCTTCCACCATTGCCCTGCCTTCTTCCCCTGTGCAACGTCGACACTTACTGTTGGTCCCTTCTCTAGGGGTTTGCATTTTAGGGGGAGAGATGGACACATGAGGAAATAATTTCAGTGATTGTGATATGGTGAATACAAAGCTAGAGAAATGCATGGGTCACTGTGAGGAATGGAAGATTGGGGTCTCCTAACTCAACATGAGAGTCCATGGGAGCCTCCTAAACAGCAACCCCTGAGTTCTAAAGTGTGAGAATTGATCAGGAAAAGAAAGAGGGGAATGGAATTCCAGAGAGAAGTAACAACGTGAAAAAACATGAGCAAAGATGCATAAATAAGACAGTCTGGAGTCTCTGGAGAAATCAGAAACAGTTGGCCATATCAGAGAACAAAATATGAAGTGGAAAGAAGAGAAAGGAAGCTGAACAGATAAACAGGGTCAGCTTACAGAGGGTTCTGTCCAGGCTAAATTTCAACTGCTGCTATAAAGATACAGGTCAGAAAACTCATGAAATATTTTAAGACCTTTGTAGAATATTTTAAGATATTTTGCAGACATTTCATGAAATCTCCTATATTTGGAGGCAGCATATGATATATTAAACATAACAAAATGTGTTCACATCACACATTGACACATTTATTCAACAAGTGTTTACTGAGCACCTACTATGTGCCAGGCACACTCTCTTAGTCATCGAGTATCCCAACACTAAGTGAAACACATGACACACTGACCTTCATGGAATGACAATAAAGAAAATAAGTACATTATATATTATCTCAGCTGACGTTGCATGCTATGCAGAAAAACATATTAGAAAAGGGGGAAGAAAGTGTTAGGGGTGGGATTTCAATATTAATAGCATGTTCAGAAAGATCCCACTGAAAAGGTCATGTTTAAGCAGATGCTTGAAGGAGCTGGCCAAGCTGATATCTAGGGGAAGAGTGTTCCAGAAAGGGGAACCAGGTCATGTGAGGCCCCGATGGGGGACATGAGCTTGGTATATCTGAAGAGTGGCCAGGAGGCCAGTATGGCTGGACAGAATGATAAGGGAAAAGGTGGTAGGAAATGAGGTCAGAGAAACAGGAGAATGCAGCAGCTTTCTAGGAAATTGAAAATTTGGGTTCTCCCTGAGAGGGAAGGGAAGCCACTGGAGGGCTTTGAGCAGAGGATGGTACGATCTAACACAGGTTTAACTGGATCATTTCAAGGCAAGGGTTGGGGAAGGAGCCAGTGAGGGAGCATACCAATCTTGACAAGAGACACAGTGGCTTGCACCAGGGAGGGGGCAGTGGAGGTGGAGAGAAGTGACTGGAGTCTAGATATAGGAAAGCAGTGGAACAGGGTCAAGGATGAGCCAGGATGTTGGCCTGAGCAAGTGGAAGGAAGTCACTGGAGCAGGTCTTTGAAAGAACAGGTGTTCTGGTTGCAGCTTTGTTTTGCTTTAAAAACTATTTGAAAAAAGTATTCTTTTGAATTTCCTTATCAAATTTTTCCCTATGTTCTTCTGATTTAAACTGCACTATATTTCTATATAAATAATTAAGTGTTGTATTGAATTGAGTTGTCCTTGATATTACATATTATAGGCATTTTATTAACATACATTCTTTTTTTTTTTTTTTAATGATGACTGGTAAGGAGATCTTAACCCTGGACTTGGTGTTGTCAGCAACACGCTGTCCCAAGTGAGCCACAGGCCAGCCCAACATACATTAATTTTTTTTTTTTGTCTTTTTTGTGACCGGTAAGGGGATCGCAACCCTTGGTGTGGTGTCGCCCGCACCGTGCTCAGCCAGTGAGCGCACCAGCCATTCCTATATAGGATCCGAACCCACGGCGGCGGAAGCGTCGCTGCGCTCCCAGCGCCGCACTCTCCTGAGTGTGCCATGGGGTCAGCCCCATTAATTTTTAATTCTTCCATTTTCCCATCAAATTTTGGAACAATATATATATATTTATTTTTTAAATCTTAGGCCACTGAAAAGCTCTTAATCTTAAATAATTGCTCCTATAATGCTTGATGAATAAAATAGCCTAGTCTTCCTCTTAGAATCTGCAGTCTAGGACAGAAAAAGAACAATAAAGCAAGACCATGCATTTTTAACTAACATGGTTCAGGTTCTAAAGCTCACATAAGTCATATTATTTAATTCTTATATTATCCCAACTATAAGGAAACTGGACCACAGAAGTTTGAGTGACTTGCCCAAGATCACAAAGCTCCATGTTAACTGAGCCGAGATATGAAGTGAGAAACTTGTCTTTCTGTGGGTCACCTGTCTTCCCATGGGTCATCGCATTCTCTTAACCAAGTCCAGTGGTTTACAACCAGAAGGGATACAAGCCCCACAGATATTTGGAAATTGTGGGGATTACTTGGAAACTGTGGAAATTGTAGGAAGGCCTAACCCAATGACTGGGGAACACTACTGTCACCAGGGAGGGTGAGGGAAGATAAACATCTTTTAGCTAGTGGAACCATCCAACAGGGAGGAACTGTTCTGCCCCAAAACCAACAGCTCCCCCCTCCCTTTAACAAACATCAAAGGCTAAGCTGCCTTTCCACTTGTGTTACCCATTTCCATCTCGTGAGCCAAATGTTCAGTGACAAAGAAGGCTGATGTTTGGCATCTGTGAGTTCTGTGCCTCATGTCTCTTTATTTCTGCTATCTGTATCCTGAATTGCCATTACCCTTAGCAGGCTATAGGAGTCAAATCCCAATGCATTGGTCTTGGGGGGATAGTCAAACTCTTTGGACTGTCTTGAAATTCTAGTTATTAAATATTGTTTAGTATGACTGAAACAATGATTGAGACTTGATATATACTTTTCAATGTATCTTGCAATTATATGTGCTCAACCTGTGAAACCAATAAATGTAACATCTTTGGAGTATTTCTGAATGAATATGGGGCATCATTCAAGGAGTGAAAATGAAAATACCAGTGTGGATCAAAAGCCCATTCTGAGACAAGTATTCTCAGAGGCTCTGAAAAGTTAAAGTCACCCAGGTAATAAATAACAGAGTATGGATCCAATGTTGGATATGAGCTCACAACCATGTTTTGAAACTTCATCATGTCTGCTCTCTGCACTGAGATTAAGAAGAACTAAATTCTAATCCTGATTCTCTTGTTATCTGCCTGAGCGACAACAATCTGATACATAATTTCTCTGAGTCTCAGTATCTACATCTACAAATAAAGAAGGCTAGAATACTAAACCCTCTTCTCTTTTAATCATTGTTTTTACAGTCTCTTGTTTTATAAGTGGTTTATTCTATTTTAGGGAAACAAATTATTTTGTCCTTATGTTGTTGCTGGACCTGTTGCTTTTAATGGCTATAACTGCTTCTCTTTGTTGACGACATTTGCCAGACCAAATGTGATATGTGTATAAGGCTCTGGCATTTTGCCCAGGTCTAGCATATAGAATTCCACTAATGAATCTGCTGGGCATCTGAGACCACAGTGCCATTTGTCCACCATGCCAATTGAAGTTGGGTGGGGATAAAAATTGGCTTTAATAATTTTGGACCAGAGCTTGTCTAGAGAGAGAGTAAAAGCATTGTCTTTAGAATCAAGCAGGCATGGGTTAGAATCTCAACTCAGCCACTTACTGGAGATGTAGCCACAACCAAGCCTTAGTTTGTTTATTTATTTATTTACTAACTTATAATTTTTTTAAAAAAATTAACATTTACTTGTACATATGTGTGGGGTACAGCGTACTGTTTCAATACATGCATATACTGCACAATGGTTCACTCAGGATAGATAGCATAGTTTGTACCTGTTACTCCACCACTTCCACTCCCCCATCCCCCTCCTTTCCTGGCCTCTGGTAGCCATTATTCTACTCTCTACTTCTATGATAACCACTTTTTTTTTTTTTTTTTTTTAGGATTTCACACATGAGTGAGATCATATGGTATTTGTTTTTCTGTGCCTGACTTACTTCACTTAACATGATGTTTTCCAGTTCCATCCATATTGCTGCATATAATAGGCATCATTTCTTTTCACAGTATTCTATTTTGTATATACACCATGTTTTTTTAATCCATTCACCTCCTGATGGGCATTTAGGCTGATTCCATCTCTTGGCTATTGTGAATAGTGTTGTGATGAACATGGGAGTGCAGATGTTTTGATATATTGATTTCATTTCCTTTGGGTATGTACCCAGTAATGGGATAGTTGAGATGTGGGGTAGATCTATTTTTAGTTCTCTGAGTTATGATTGAATTATGTCCCCCCAAAACTCACTGATGCTTGAATTGTGTCCCCCAAGTTTTATGTATTAGAAACTTAGCCCCCACTGTGACTGTTAGGAGGGTGGGAAATCCTATTCTGGTAACTGAAAGGTGGGACCTTGAAGAAGTTATTAGATTATAGGACCATGCCCTAGTGAATGGATTATAAATGGTGGTCATGGGCATGGGTCAAAGGATTTTAAAAGGAGAGTGAATGAGAAAATTAGTTCCCTCTGTGCTCCACCATTTCACAATGTGATATCCAGCGTCACTATCACCACCAACAAGACCCTCACCAGATGTGTTCCCTGGACTTTGGACTTCCTAGCCTCCAAAACTGTAAGCAATAAATTTTGCTTTCCTATAGGTCACCCAGTTCCAACTATTTTGTTATAAGCAACAGAATTAACTCGGATTAATTCACCGAGGAACCTCCATATTGTTTCCCACAGTGGTTGTACCAATTTACATTCCCACCAACATTGCTGTGGTCTTTCTTTTTCCTGCATCCTTATGAGCATTTGCTATTTTCTGTCTTGTCACTTTTTAGAGAGATCACCAAGGTTGGCTTAGTCCAGAATTTTTCCTCATGGTAAAATTCATTATATTTATCATTTTATGGTGGGTGTTTAATAAATACTTTGGAAATGTTGAATAAATGTTTGTTGAATAAGAAGTCACTTAATCTTTCTCAGTTTCAGTCTTCAGTTCTCTGAAGTGGGTAAAAGAATAGGACAAAGTTCTTGTACCAAAAAGTTAGGTCAAAGTACCATATAAATAGCAAAACACTGTCACCATGTTAGACAGCACGATTGCAATCTGAAATGAACTAGTTGAAAAAGCATATCTGAGGCTCATGTGGAACATTTTCTAGTTTAGAACCTGGAGCTGGAGGATGGAAGAAGGCGGCTAACATTTGCTGAGCCTCTAGGATGTGCCAGGCACCATATATAATAGAATGATACGCATTTAATAATTGTCTGAAAATGTGAATTTCTGGAGGAGGGACTGAGGGTCCTGACAAAATCAAGGT
Source organism: Galeopterus variegatus (assembly GCF_000696425.1). NCBI lineage: Eukaryota > Metazoa > Chordata > Mammalia > Dermoptera > Cynocephalidae > Galeopterus > Galeopterus variegatus. The sequence continues at coordinate 45,097 of NW_007731175.1, forward strand.
TTTTTGTTGTTGTTGTTTTCTTTTGTTTTTTTGTCCTGTTTGAGACCGGCCGCACCATGCTCAGCCAGTGAGCGCTGTGAGCACACCGGTCATCCCTATATAGGATCCGAACCCGCGGCGGGAGCGTTGCTGCACTCCCAGCACCGCACTCTCCCAAGTGCGCCACGGGCTCGGCCCCAAAATCAAGGTTTGCTCTAACTTTTCACACACTTTGGAAGACCTTTTGGCCTTTTT
>NW_007731175.1:45893-48442 GCF_000696425.1 Galeopterus variegatus
GCCCCAAAATCAAGGTTTGCTCTAACTTTTCACACACTTTGGAAGACCTTTTGGCCTTTTTCACCTAAGGTGGAACTTTTGAGGCCATTACTGTTCAAAGGAAAAAGTTAGTGATGCTTATCTATGTTCAGAACTAGAAAGTGCCCTCTTCTGTTCCCTACGGTGGCCCCCTTGTTGATCAGGTACTGCCTGTGAACAGATGACACCCACAGAAGATGGAAAAGATGAATCTGCAAATTGTTACACATATGTTCATCTAGGAGACATGGCAAACACTGTAGAGCTGGGTCTGCCAAGAAGATACTATCCCAAGTTGAGATGACCACACCTTCTTCAAAAGTGACAGTGGTAGAACCTCACCAAGGGGAATACTAAAAGGGCAGCTGGGTTCTGTGGGCTGTACCCAGAGTAAGAGGCAGAAGATCCAGATTGTAGCCCAAGACCTATTGCTTGCTAGCATCCTCTGTAAGCCTCAGTTTTCTCACCTGCAAAATGGGTCACTGAACATTGCATGTCTGTTTATTCACTCACTGAGTCACTGAAGAAGCTGTCAATGAACACCTGCTATATATGTCAAGGACTATGCCAGATATTAGGATACAAAAGTTTGATCACTGCAAATTTCTTCCATCAGGAAGTCACAGTCTAATGAAGAAGAAAAACATGAGAGTGGTTAATGAATTTAGTGAAAAGTTCAAAAACTCTTACTGAGGTATATGGAAAGTTCATTGCAACCACAGAGAAAAGAGAAACAACCCACTCTGCCCAGAAGAGTAGTTTTTATTGATGTGGAGATATTTGAGTGCATCTTAAAATATGTGTTAGAATTTGTCATAGAAAGTAGGTAGAGAAGTGGTTCAAAGCAGAGAGAATGTTTTAAGTCAGTGAGTCATGCAGTGGCACAGTGCCTAGCCCAAAGTAACCACATTAAGTATTTGCTTTTATGAATGAATAAATGTATAAATGAGTAAATGAACACTTGTAGAAGCAAAATAAATTCATTCTTCCTGGAATATGTGAGACTTAGAGAAGATAGCAGTGGAGACATATATAAACTTCGGAAAAGTCTGTAATAAACTTCTACATCCAAAGCAGGAGTTTTAACATAATTATATTTTTCTAATATAATTTTTTCTAGCAATCAACAAACCTCTTATTTAAATCTCAAAGTGCTCTTTATACATTTGAACAACCTCCATGTTTGAACCATGAACACTACTTTAGCTGGGGAAGTTGAAAACTTGAATTATTATTGTAACTAATCAAGCAACAATGGCAATGTAAAAGGTTACAATTTTTAATTACACATTCACTTATTAGCCATTGATTTACTAATTAAAGGTATGTTTATCAATAACCAATTTATTAATTCAGTGTTTTAAGTACTTATTATGTCCCAGGCATTGGGTTAGGCCGGGGCATATAGTGGTGAACAAGCAAGCTTGTTTTTACAGTTATGGAGCTTGTAAGCTGGTGGGTAGAGAGACAATATACAGACAATTGTTCAATCCAGTGTATCCAAAGTAGGTAAGTATTATGAGGGAAAAGAGCAATGTGTTATGAGAGAGAATAACGGAAGTGGATGGAATAATTTAATTGGTTATAAAATACAATAAACATTACCTCTCCCTGTAGCAGGCGATGCTCATTGCCTGTCTGTTGGCCACTTTCCATTCTCGTTGCTAATAGCATCCCAGTTTTGGTTGGGGTGACAATATATACAGCTCTACTAAACTTGCCATGGCTCATCTGAGTTTACTATGATAAATCCACTCCTCTTTGCCAGATATTCATTTTCCAGCCTCTCTTGTAGCTAAGGGTGACAATGTGGTACAGTTCTTATCACTGAAACATAGAAAAGTCTTTAGGGGAATCTTTGGGAATGATTTTCATTCTAGTAAAAGAGACAAATATGAGAAAGAGCTGCCATTCCATCTTTTCCTTTCCAGAACATTTGGGTGTGAAGTTATAATGTTTAGAACTGCAGCAGCTATAGTGGTCTTAAGATAATCAAACACTCACAGCTCGAGGTTGATAGAGAGGACAGAAAAAAAACCTTGGGTTCTTAATAACATTTTTGCCGTACTAATCCTAAAATCAAATACCTCCAGACCTCCAGTTGAATGAGGGAATTAGATAGCTTGTGTTATCCAAGAATGTAGGTTTCCTATAGCTTTCATATTATAGACTCAGCAAAGAGAGGGTTGAGTCTATTTTGTTAAAAATGGAAGTTCTAGTGCCTACTAAAGTACCTGGCACAAAAGAGCCACTTAATAAACACCTGTTTAATGAGTGAACAAAAGATGGAAGGGAACTAATGAAAACTGCATAGGCATGAAAAGGATCACATTGTATAATGTTGAATATACTGATAATCCTGATTTGAGCATCACATATTGCACACAGGTATTGATATTCAACCCTGTATCCCACAGATATGTACAATCAACTATGTTTCAATAAATAATAAAATAAAATAAAACAAAAAAAAAGAGAAAGAAAATTGCACAGGTAGTAGAAGATTATAGAGAAAGGCAATTTTGAAATAA
>NW_007731175.1:49555-61030 GCF_000696425.1 Galeopterus variegatus
GATTATATTCAAAAGTTAGCTGTATTTCTATACACTAACAACAAAAAAGTGGAAACAACTTTCAAAACAATAACATTTACAAATGCATCAAAGAATATCAAATTAGAATAAATCTAATCAAACTTTCCAAGACCCCCATACTGGAAATCAGAAACAACTGTTGAGAGAAATTTTAAAAGCCTTAAGTAAATGTAAAGACTTACCATGGTTGTGGTTGGGAAGACTCAATGTTGCTAAAATGTAAATTCTCTCCAAGATTATTTACAGATTTAATACAATCCCAATTAAAGTTTCTGAAGCTTCCTCTTTTTGTTGTTATTGAAATACATGTGCTGATTCTGAAGTTTATGTAGAAATGCAAAGAACCTAGAATAGCCAAAGAAATTTTGCAGAAAAAGGATACTATAAGATTTACACTATCAGATCTTGAGACCTACTTACAAATTATTAATAAAGTGCAAATTTTTATAATAACAGACAAATAGACTGTTAAAACAACAGGGAAAGTCCAGAAACAGAACCTCACATACATGGTTATCTGACTCATGACTCAGGTGCAAAGGCAATTCAGAGGAAAGAAGATGATGTTCTGTATAGATGCTGCTACTGGGTATCTGAATGATAAAAATAGGTCTTGACTATACCTCACGCAATACACACATATTGAATATAGATGGAGTATGCACCAAAGGTGAAAGGTAAAACAGTAACTTCTGGAGAAAAAAAAAGGATAGTATTTTCATAACTTGGGGTAGCAAATATTTCTTAAACAGAACACAAGAAACTTATCCTAGGCAAGGCACAGCCTAGGATAAGGTTTTTATAACATGCTACATATATGTTTATATCTGACAAGGGATTTATACCCAGAATACATTAAGAATTCTTACAAATTCATAGACAAAGAACAAATAATCACTTTAAATAGTCTAAAACAAAAACAAAAACAAAAACCTTGAAAACCACTCATCAGGAAAATGCAAATTGAAACTACAATGAGTTACCACTAATACTCATCAGAATGGCTAAAATTTGAAAATGACTAATACCAAGTATTGGTAAGTATGGGAAGTAATTGGAACTCTTACACATTTCTAGTTGTTTTCTTACACATTTCTAGTGTGAACTGGTTCAATCCCTTTGAAAAACTGTTAGCGGTATTTACTAAAGCTAAACATTTGCCCATGCTATGACCCAGCAACCCCATTTGTAGTTGTATACTCAAGAAAATATACTAAAATATATGTATGAAAATATTCATAACAACCTTGATTCGTAATAACATAAAACTGGAAGCAATTCAAACATTCATCACTGTGAAAAATATAAAGTATGGTCTATTTATATAATTGAATACTACCTTAGAGCTCAAAACAAACTTCTGATATATGCAACAACATGAATTAAACTCACAGATATGTTGAGGGAAAGAAGTCAGACACAAAAGAGTACATACAGTATGATTTCTATCAGTACAAGGATAGGCAAAACAAATCTGTAGCGATACAAGTCAAGATAGTGGTTACATCAGGAGGTGTTGGCAGGTAAGGACACAAGGGGACCTTTTAAGGCGGTGGAAATGTTCTGTATCTTGACTTGGATGGTGGTTATACAGGTATATGCAGGTGTACACTTATACAAGAAATCAATGAGCTGGGTACTCAAGAGCCCTTTACATACCTTACTGCATGTATAACTCAATTTAAAATTGAAAAAAATATTCAAAAGAATATTATATGTCACATTTCCTTGGACTCTTTCTCTCCTCTCTCTCCCTCTCGTTCTCACTCTCTCTCTCTGGGGCAAATCAATCCTCAGAGAAGCAAAGGAAATCCACATGTGTAATTTTGGGTTTAAACAGACTCTATTAACCTTCAAAATGACAACAATATTGAGTTGGAATGTGAATCGCCTGCTTCACATATCTTTGGTTATCTGTAACAAAGACTTGCTGGACAACTGCCCCGAATCCCATTTCACTTTGTGTCATGTATCTTTCCGGTTTCTGGTTTAAATATTAAGGGGGAGATGCAGTAGCAAAGTACAGCTTCCCAATAATAGTGGCTTTGACTTACCAAGTTCATGAGATTCTGAAGACTAAGGCTTCAGTCTAATCCTATTCTCAATCAGCATAGTGGACTCCAGGCCCAAAATACAGCCCTCTGGGTCTCTGAACCCTCACTTGCATCATGAAGAGACTGGGCTGAGTGTTCTTAGATACCTCATTTTGTTCTCATGAAATACAAACAGGCCTCATTCATTCTTTCATGCAACTAATATTTACTGAGTGCCTGTTATAAACCACACGTGTTACATCAGGGATTTGAATTCAGGAGTTTATTTTTTCTACTTTATTCTATATTATGATTTTACCTTGTCTTAATAAAAAAAAAAAAAAAACCACTCTTTTAATGCAGGAATGATCTTCACACTCGAGCAGTGGTAGTGGATGGGAAGCACACACTGGTAACACTAAACAGTAACATCCTGCTTCTCTCAAATGAGGTAAAAGCCCAACACATCTAACTGACAAGCTTCCTATATGTTTATTTGGGAGTCTGAGTATTTTGAATCTTTCCGTTTCCCTCCTCCCACAAAGAGTAAAAGTCAACTCCATGCCAGTGTGGGCATGTGTGTAAGAACGTTTACACATACAGTGAGTGTGCATAAGTATGTATTTGATTTTGTGTACGTGTGTGTTTGCATGTAAGGATGCAGACATGTATGGTATGTGTTTGTGTGTGAATGTGGTGGGGTGGGATGTACATAAAGGCTGTCTCAGGCCTTACCTCACTCTAAAAGCTGAGTAATAACACAAAAAGTGTGCATCAGAGAGGCGAAGGGTTAACTGTTGAGTGAATATGAAATTCATTCAGAAAACTGTGGTTTGTAACCGTTGAGAGGAAGTATTGAGAAGTTTCTCGTAAAGTTACAATAGCCAGACCTGCAAAGGAAACCCCTCCTAGCCTGGAATTCCAGAATGTTTCCTAGAGTTTGAAAGGTGGCCAAAAAGTGACCAGGCTTTTAAAATAGAAGGGGAGAAGAGGAACCTGGAGTCGAGGGCATGAGCCCGTCTTCCTTCCCATCCACTACTCCTTTTCCCTTCTTCATAAACAATTTTAAGGAGAATTAAGGAATCTATACTTAATATCTTCTCTTCTTTTCACTTTTGTTTTTCTCACATTCTCTCTTCTAGTATTGCCCAGTGCTTAACACAGGAGAAACCCATAAGCATGAATCCCAGGTCTTCCTCCTTTCACTAAATGACCTCAATTTCCTCATCTGTACAATGGGTATACTGATTCTTATCTCGAACACAGTTGCTGAGAGCATCAGCTTACAGCTTATGTAGGGCTCTAAGCTCCCTGGAAGTAGGAACCACTCTTGGTTTGTTATTTTTGTCTGTCTAGCACAGCACTTGGCACAATGATAGGTGCCCCCAAATATTTGCTAAATGAATGAATATATTAAAAGTTTTTTTTTTTTTTTAACTAAACTACTAAACGCTATTATAAAATCATTTAGTGATAATGGGGAGAAAAGAGGAGAAGCAGGGAGAAATTCCTCTAATTCATATTCTATACAGATTCCAACGGAGGGTGGAGAGAAGGAAGGAGACAGTCTGATAGAAGGAGCTGGAGGCTGGCTGGGCAAGTGGTGCTCACTCAGACAGGGCCCCTTCTTCCCAGGATGCCTCCAACCCCACTGCTCGGAGCTCTCACAAACACAAATCCCTCCATTGACCAACAGGGGGCACCCTGCTCATGAGCTTGGCACTGACATTGTTGTGATCTGCCCCGCAAACTGGGAAAAACTACTGTCTTTGCAGATCACGCATCTCCAGATTCATATTCTTACTCCAGTACTTGGTAGTCATGTGACCTCGACTGTTAAATGCACATGGTGATGCCTACCTTCCAGTGCTGTTGGAAGGAGGAGATCTCTCTATCCAGGCCCTGGTATTAATAGTTTTATATTTATACAAAAAATACCAATCTCAGATGCTTACAATTTGGTTGAAATAAAATACTGTGTAGAACACAGAGCCAATGTCACAAAGTATTCCAGGGAGACTTTTCACAGTGAGACAAAATTGTGGGTCGATGGGGAAGAGCATTAGCTATAAAGCAAGTACCCCCAAATAGCACTCTTCCAGAAGATTAGCCAAATTTCAGAGGGCCACCTGATTATGCAACTATCCCTGGTCCTGTGTCGGTTGGTTTAAACAGCATCCCCATCTCACCTGAACTATCTTCAGTCATTAAGGTGCAGCTTTCTCCTTGCTTAGGGGTGGGTCCATAATTCCCTTAAGTGACCTCATTTCAATTACGTCTCATACATTCCTCCATCAGTAAATATATGTCAGACTCTGTTAAGAGCTCAAGGCTTAGAGATAAATGGCACAGAATTCTTTTTTCCTGAAATTCACCAAGTCCTTTATTCTAACAACTGCTATGTTGTTTTTTTTCCTGTGCTCTAGTGCCAAGCAAAGGCTTTAATATTCTTTATCTCATTTAGTTCCCACCACAGTTCTATGTGGTAGGGACTCTCATTAGACCCATTTTTGGATGAGGAACTGAAAGCAAAAATGATTATATAACTTGCCTAAACCAGTGAAGTGACGGATGAGAGGGTCAGAATTCAGATTCAAATAGTCTGACTCAAAAATTTCAAATCCCTCTGTGCTAGGAAAGAGAAATGAATGGAATGGCACAGAGTCATCTAAATGACTACAGGCATTAGGGAGAATTCCCCGGTGCAGCGTGCTTTTAGCAGGGTCTTGAAAGATGAATAGGAATATGCAGTTAAAGAAGAGAGGAGAGGCTTCCTAGGCAGAAGAGACAGCATTTACGAAAAAATCTCAGAATTATAAAAGTCCCTATTACACCCTGACAGTGTGATGCCGAGGTCACTGGCAAGCACCCTCCCACCCCCCAGTAGGACTGGCTGTGGTAAAGTGGCGCAGATGGAGGTAAGGCTTTCTCAGTCAGGACGACAAGTGTCTTCTCAGTGCCAAAGAGAGCCTCGGTCTCTGTGTGTGCTTAGGATTTGATTTCTGGTGATTTAGAGTTGAAAATGTGAAAAAATTGAGTGATCTCCAATGAGTTATTATGTTTAGTCAAATCAGATCAGTGCCTCCAAAGTCATAAGGCAAGTTTTCCTGTGTGGCTCAGGAATGACCTTAGAAATTAGCTCTAGAGCCAGTCCAGTGTGTTTTCAGCATGATCATCTGGGTCAGTGATGTCTGTAGTGGTCACCACATGCAACTATGGATAACAGCATATAAGCCCCAGAGCAGTGGTCGGGGGGTGGGAGGGGAGATAGTGACCTCTCCCAACTGTCCTTATTTGACTAGAGATGTGTTTTCCTTCAGCAGCTTGTTTTGATCTGTGAAATGGGATTGAATTGTGGGTCTTCGAATTTCAATTGTCAAGGGGTCTTAGGAGACAAGTTCTAGGCACACAGAGGTGGAGATAAAGTCATCTATCAGAACATACTTATTTGGAGGATGAAGATTGAAACCGTCAAATAAAAGGGATATTTAAGATATCTTTCTTTATCTTTTTCTCCATGAAGGTTATGTAGCCATCAGCTTTCTCATTCACTACGTTCTGTACTTACACAGGAATAATCTGCACAAGACACTTTGAAAAAGGCATCTTTGCATACAAGGGATGGTGTCTGAACCTGGCTGGGAAATTATGACGACAATAAAGAGATACGTGGGTGTCCTCACCTTGTTGTCTCAAAATGCCCACCTCTCAAGGTTAAATGTTTTCCCCAAAAAATCCCCATTGAAAATAGAAACCAGAACTATGAGCTAAAAGAAAAATATATATTTGAATTTTTCTTCCGGTGAACTACCTCTTTAGCTATTTTAGTACATTTTCTTGGTGGCTGAAGCATAGAAAATACGGTTGTGTTTCTTTCCCACAGACACCAAATTTCTTCGAACAATACCTAAAATGGCACACATTACAGAGCACTTACCACACAACATCAAAGCCACTAGAGAAAATGTGTGATGGGGGAGAGGGAGGAAGCAGGAGGTATCATCTCATTTGAGGTATAGTTCACACTATATGGTCACCAGGTACCATCAGGTGGTCCATGAGTGCTTCATGGGGGGAGAGGGGCTCTCCTCTCCTCCATACTGGCTGCCATCCCTCACTCCACTAACTCTGGAAGGCAAGTGAGCAAGATTTTCACTGCTGAAAGCCGAGCAAACACTACTGATGAATCATGGAGTCCCAGAGTTGGGAGCTGGACAGAAGTTTAAAAGGACATCTGAGCCAGCTTCTGACTAGAAGCAGGTGATGGGTTTTGATGCCAGTTTTGGAGACCAGGCAACTAAGGCCCAAAGGTGCTCAGGCATCCTCCTTTGGTCCAAAGGTCAGCTCCAGGGGTCAAGCTGCAGGTCCACAACAGTAGAGAACGATTCTCTTTTCATTATCACACATGCCTCATCAACTTGTCAGCAAGGGACATATAATCTACATTTCAGCCAAGCCTACAGCTGTGGAAAACACAGGGTTTCCTCTCCACACACCTACCTTTGAAGGGCAGACTCCAAATGTGTAACAGATCATCATCACCCCTGGGGCTTAGCTTTGGGACTTCCTAATGCTCAAAGAAACCTAAGCAAAACTGCCTCACTTTGCATAGCTGAACTTGCAACTGAGCAAAATCATACCAGTCACTTCATTTTCATTTACACCAGATATTTTTGGATACTCTTTTTCTACTCAATATAAAAATAATACATACCTATTATAAAAATAAAAGTTAAATATAACAATGTTTTCTTAAAAAATGTAATTCTGCAATTACAAAAATCACCATTAATATTTTAGCATAGAGTAGAAGTCAGCAAACTTTTTCTCTAAAGAGCCAGTTGGCAAATATTTTAGGTTTTGAGAACCTATGGTGTGTATTGCAACTATTCAATTCTGTTGTTGTAGTGCAAAAGCTGCCATAAACAATACGTAAAGAATGAGTATGGCTATGTTCCAATTATTTACAAAAACGGGTAGCAGGATGGATTTATCCTGTGGGCCATAGTTTGCCAACCCTGGCATATACATGAGAATTTTTTCTGTGTATCACATCAGATAACCATCCTGTTCTTTTCACCTTATGTTATACTGTAAATACTTTCTCACGTTGTTAAACATGTTTTACACAGTGTTCTGCATTAAGTGGTTACATTTGATTCCATTTTGTGAAGGTAGCAAAATTTGCATGACAACTGAACAATCAGATGTTTTCTACTTATTATTTTACACACTGTGATGAACATCATGTACTTTAGATTTTTCTATTCATTTCAGGTTATATCTATAGATTCTGGAAGTGGAATTTTTAAAAAAAATACTCTTGGAAAATAATGTCAATTCTTTGTCTCACAAGGTTTCGCCAGTTTATTCACAGAGCAGTGTATGAAATTGCTCCTTTCTTCATAACCACACCAGCACTGAACATTACCACTTTGTGAAGCATTGCTAATTTCATAAGAACCAGAATGGCTTAGGCTAGTGAGGAACTGAGCAAACATAATGCTCAGGTCACTAAGTCGACTCACCCTTCACTTGTGTAGGCTGGATGACCCTCCCTCCCTACTCCCAGCCCCCAATGCCAGCCCCAGCCCCAGGCAGAGGGCAGAGAATGGGATTCATTATCTATTTCTTCCTTCCCTCTTCCTGTCCACCTCACATCTGGATGGAACACAAATCCCCTGACTTCCTGTTTCTCTCCCTACAAAAGGTCCCAAATGTCAGTTTTAAATTAACCCTTTTTTTGCTTTTTCTTCTCTCATTTCAAGTCCAAACTGTTTACTGACATTTTCTTGTTTTCTTCGAATCAGCTTTAACGAGCTCTGTCTATTTAGATTCCATTTAGCCACCCTTGGTTAATTGCCTTCACTGAGAAAGACAGTACACAGGAATATATGAAGAGGCCCTATGAACAGTAAGGAGTAGTGAGGTCTGTGGCATTCAAATTCAAAAACTTCCAACCATGTGCCAGCCAGAGAAGACAGGTCTATTGATTAGGTCAGGCATATAGGGTCTTTCATTTGCAATCATGCGTCTAGCCAATTTGCTTCTTCAACCTATTACACCTTTTGCATTTTTCCCAGATACTGGACAAGGATCACAGGCATTAATTTCAAATTTTGGCTGTAAAAATGTATTAGTATGTGTTCTAGGGAAGGTTACTTAGCATCTATAATCCCCTATTTCATCTGTAAAATGGGACTAATAATACCTCTCTCTTGAAGTTGTTGTAAGAAGTTAATGTGATCCCATGCTTGCGTATCCACTCACTTTACTCCTCAGTGTCAAAACTACTCAGTGCCAAAACTTAGTTCTGGCCCAAACTACTGCAACAGTCTGACAATGTCTTTCCACACTAGCCAGACACACAACACCTTCACTACCTGCTCTGACAAACCTTCGTCTGCTTCTTCCCGCTTCCACACTGTGTGGGTATCCTATACCCCACTCAACTCAACTGGCCCCATGCATATTTCAGCACCTCTAGTCCTTTATTCATGATGATTTTTTTTTCTCAAATGTCATTTTTTCTCCTGTATTTGTAATCAAGAAGAGCTCAAAATCATCTCTGATATCACCTCTCTTTCAAACATCACCCCACACCCCACAGGCCCATAGTCCTTTACACATGATTGCACAGGGGCACTTCGGTCCTCTACAAATATTTTTGAACATCTCGGTCAGGAGCTACGCTAGGCAGGCACTGGGAATTCAGTTGAAGTGAGACAGATCCTGTCATTCTTTACACCCAACTTACAATCTGGAGCCTGCATTTGGACTATTCTATTAATTGGAAGCCAGGGGTTTTCTCCCCTCCCAGAATGGGAGCCCTGAGAGGACAAGGGTGGTGTTCCATTCATCACTGACCCTTGTGCCAGGCACAGGGTGGTTGCAAAGCAGGTGTTCATGGAAAGACTGTATGTTGGGTTGCAACAGGAAGCAGGGGCCTCCTTGAGGACAGGATAGTGTCTCATTCACTTCTGCATCCCCTACAAACAGCTAGCACAGAGTCTGGCACCAAAAATCCTAAATACATGAACATGAGAGGAAATTAGTTGCTGGCTCCATGTTGCCTTCTGATCCTCTTCCCTTAACTGTTACCAAAGAAAACAAAATCCAGCAAAAAATAACCAGTGGATGGTGAGAAAACCTGAATATCACCATAAATAAGAAACACTCTATTCTATTTCCTAGAAGATGTGAACACTGTAGTATATGCTGAGCCTCAGTTTCCTTTCCCATAAAATAGAGATTTTGAAGCATGTACTACAGTGTTGAGGGACAATTAAATTAAATTAGGTTAACATGGTTTCGTACCTATCTCCTAGTACAGAGTAGGTATTTAAGAAGTGTTAGATTTTTTTCTTCCTGTTATAATTCCAGTAATCTAGTGTGACAGCAAAAAATAAGCTTGTTCTTTAATAAAAGTACCTCTTATTTGTTCTCTAATCAAAACCACAGATTTTTATTCCAAGAGAGGCACATCTATTCTGAATTCTCTCAGTGTACAGTGTGGTGCCTTCAAAAGGTGCTGCAGGCCATTGGGTCAGTGTGTTCACTGAGTAAGGGTTAAGTGCGCCTGGGCTGAATTCACTCATTCAGTCAACATGTATTTATGGAGGACTGACCACTGTAGCAGTGGTCAAAGTCCTGCCGTCATGGAGCTGACTTTCTCCTGAGGGAAAACAGACAATCCAGCAATAAATTCACAACATTTATACATGAAATGAGGATGAGGACAGTGAAGGAAAATAAAGAAGGGGACATGGGGTATCGAATCTCTGCTTTGTACCTCACAAGATGTGTGACCCCGAGGAGAAGCAGCCCTGTAATTTGTGGGACACAGTGCAAAATGAAAGTGTGGGGCCCGTTGTTCAAAAGTATGAGTGGATGATGGCAAAGCATTAAACCAAGTGTGAGTCCTTCTAAATGCACAGCCCTGTGTGGTCACACAAGTCACACACCCATGAGGCTGGCCCTGACCTTGGGCAAGTTATTTGACTTTTAGAATTGAGAAGGAAATTGGAAATGCTGACACACTTGATAAGGGATAAAGGATCCAAAGATTTTTTTTTTTTTTTTTTTTTTTCCTAGGTACTGTTTAGATAGTACAAAGGGCATTTTTGCCCCAAACACCTTGGATCAAGAATTCTTTGTCTAAGCTTCATGGAGCCCTAGGGTAGATAGGTTTGCCCAAATCCTAACAACCTTCTGGAATCTTATATAAGAGTGTGTGCATGTGATGTGTGCGTGTGTATGTGTGTGTGTCTGTTTTACCTCTGGGAAGCAGACCCATAGTCTCCATCATATTTTTAAAGAGCTGCATGATTCACTAAAAGAGTTAGGTACCATTTCTTTGAAATGGAACCAGAAATCTCACTTACTTATAGAGAAGCAGTAGTATGAATTCCTACTATGTGTATCTCTTAATGTTTATGACACACTCATAATTCATGTCATTTGAACTCAGGACAACTGACGAAGCTAGACAGAGCAGGAATCCAAGTTCGATTTTTCTCACTGACTCTAAGGCGGTGCTCCTAAATGTTCTCACCATCGGAGGGCATTGCTGTTTACCCTTTCAGGTTCAGCTGTGCTACAGAGAGCAAATCAGGGGCAGAGACCACAGTTTGACCTTAAACTATTCAACTCCACTTAATTACCTATTGTAGTGGAAGCACATAAATACAGGATGTCCCCTCACTCTGCCATTCTGCTTTACATCGTTATCAAAATGACAAATGTAATTCATGTCCAATTACTCACTCACTGCAAGGTCAGAATATTTATTTTTATCATACTTGTGATTTTTAGGATTAGTGATATCAGTATGTATTCATGGCTAACCTAAATCAAACATCCTGTTGATATCTACGAAGAGCCATATAGTTATTGTCGCAGGTATGCTGAGTCACAAAGCAAATACAAAGTTTATGAGTTGACAGGGAAAAGGCTGCAGGGAGATTGCAGGGAGGTAGAGATAAGTGTGCCCCGGTAATCACAAGTGTCTTGCAAAATATACACATTGTTTATTTAATTGTCCATTTATTGAGCTCAATAGGTGCTTGAGAAATTGAAACTAACCAAAATACTAACCAATTTTTTTTTTAGTAGTAGTTTTTAAACTTGCTGCTGGTGGTGACTTTTTGCTTAGATTATCAAATACTCATTTTATTTTATTTATTTTTTTAAAAATTATTTTTATTTTGTCAATATACAATGTAGTTGATTATTATGTCCCGTCACTGAAACCTCCCTCCCTCCTCCCTCTCCCCCCTCCCACCCAAGTGTGTCCCCTCCATTTGCTTGTTGTAAGAACTTCAAAAAGAAAATAATTATGGTTGTTATATCTTCCTCTCCCCGCCCCCCCGGGTTTTTTTTTTTTTTTTTTTTTTTTTTTTTTTTTTTTTTTTTTTTTTTT
>NW_007731175.1:61268-136555 GCF_000696425.1 Galeopterus variegatus
AGTCCTTTGTCAGATGTATATTTTGCAAATATTTTCTCCCACTCTATTGGTTGTCTTCTAGCTCTGTTAATTGTTTCTTTTGCTGTGCAGAAGCTTTTTAGTTTGATATAGTCCCATTTGTTTATTTTTCCTTTGGTTGCCAGTGCTTTTGGGGTCGTATTCATGAAGTCTGTGCCGAGCCCTATTTGCTGAAGTGTTTCTCCTATGTTTTCTTTAATAAGTTTTATTGTTTCGGGGTGTATATTTAAATCCTTGATCCTGAAATTAACCCACGCACTTACTGCCATTTGATCTTCGACAAAGGCATTAAGTCTATTCACTGGGGTCGGGACTCCCTCTTCAGCAAAGGGTGCTGGGATAACTGGTTATCCATTTGCAGGAGATTGAAACTAGACCCACATCTCTCACCATTTACTAAAATCAACTCAAAATGGATTAAAGATTTAAATATACACTCTGAAACAATAAAACTTATTAAAGAAAATATAGGAGAAACCCTTCAGCAAATAGGGCTGGGCACAGACTTCATGAATATGACCCCAAAAGCATGGGCAACCAAAGGAAAAATAAACAAATGGGACTATATCAAACTAAAAAGCTTCTGCACAGCAAAAGAAACAATTAACAGAGCTAAAAGACAACCAACAGAGTGGGAGAAAATATTTGCAAAATATACATCTGACAAAGGACTAATATCCAGAATATATAAGGAACTCAAACAACTTTACAAGAAAAAAACAAGCAACCCAATTAAAAAATGGGCAAAAGAGCTAAGCAGGCATTTCTCTAAGGAAGATATACAAATGGTCAAATACTCATTTTAGAATTCATTCTCCTTTTCTAGTGGAGTAGAGCTTTGACCAGATAGGGAAAGACAAGGAGAGAAGAAGGACGGGTGGGGAAATAAACGAGGCTCATGTGACTGGTATTAATTTACTTAGAGATCTAAAATAGCAATAACTGGTGTTTGTTCAAAACCCCTGTTGTCAATTAATGAGATTAATTTAAAGTGGTAGTATTGAAAAAGAAAACCCAAACACTTAGATGTAGCAGTATCCAAGTGCCATATTCATTTTCCCATTCATAGTCACCCAAATGTGTTTTATTGTCTTTGGCCACTGTCATCAAAACGGTATTAGCTAATTGCCTGAACTTCTGATTAATTCTCTATCTTTGCAGATGTCACTATTATAGGTTGTACCTGCTATTTAATCTGCATTTTCTTGCTCTATTCTCTATAACTCAGAGGATATACATATGTGTGTATACATATATATATATATACACACACATACACACATGCATGTGTATGCATGTATATGTAAATATTTGTATGTACACACACATACATATTCTTAACCTCTCTCACTGTACCACTTGATGTCCTTGGACAAATCAATAGTTTGAGAATCAGGCTTCTAATAGAGTCTTACTAGGAGTAAGTAGCTGTGAAACTTGGGCAAGTATTTTACCCCTGGGCCCTGGGTCCTCCATCTATGAAAGGATGTGAAACCAAATGGTTTATTTGGCCTTTTACTACTCCATCACTCTATATACCTATGATTTTCTCTCTAGTTTCTGTGGGTCATGTGGTCATTAGTAATGTGCTAGATGACTCTCCTTAGATTAATCAGACAAGCCCAAATTGTGGACATGTGAACAAGGTCTTAGAGTCTTTAGTTGAGAGTAAGTGAAATAGAGTCACTGATGCAATACAGTCTCCAAAAAAAGTAAATTTGACGTTTGGATGCATAGAAATATATTAGGTTTTGGAATATAAAATTTCCACTTTGGTAGATAAAAAATGGTTGAATAAAGGCAATTTCATAAGGTTTGTGGTCTGTAGAGTGAGATAGAAAAAGAAAACCTCACCTTGCTCTGTCCTGCTCTGCTCACTCACACTTTAAGCAATCATCAGTTCTTGATGCCAGACAAAAAAGAGGGTAATGGACAAAGAGAGACCCAAACACATTCAATAGATGGAGACCCAGTTGGAGGGGATTTAAAGACACATCCGAAGAAAACAAAGGGTCTCTTTAGCTTGAGATATTAGTAGTCTCCTTATATTTAAAAGATATGTCAAAGGACAAAATACTTCCACATATATATGTGTGTATATATACATGTGTGCATATATATATATACACACATATATACACATACACACACATATATACACATACACACACACATATATACACATACACACACACATATATACACATACACACACACATACACATATGTGTATGTATGTGTGTATATAAGGGGTCTTCAGAAAGCTCATGGAAGGACTCATCTTTTAATTTGATTTTTCTACAAACTATTTGAAGTACCCTGGCAGAGATATACATGTGGGTGGTGTGTGTGTGTGTGTGTGTGTGTGTGTTTGTGTGTGTGTGTGTTTGTGTGTATTTTAATAAAAAGCTAGGATAGTGACTAGAAAATTTAGAGATTCAGATCCATGTAAGAAAGAATTTTTTGGACAGAGCTGTCCAAAATTTGAATGTGCCATGTAAGCTGGTTGTGATGGCCAGGGATGTCTAAGTCGAAGCTAACAGAGGTGACTCAAGCAGCACAGGGTGGTGGGTCTAGGCCAATGGTTCTCCACCTGGGGAGAGTGTGTCCCCCAGAGGACATTTGGTAATGTCTGGAAATATTTTTGGTTGTCACAGCTATTGGGGTAGGCAGGAGAGTGCTCCTATATCTAATGGGTAGAGGCCAGGAATGTTAAACCTCTTACAATACATAGGACAGTCCTTCACCAACAAAAAATGATCCAGGCCAAAATGTGCAGGAATTGAGGAACCTTAAAGAGTTTGATAAAAATATTTAATTCCTAACACCTCTATAGCTGGTGGGGTAGGTGGTGAGGGTTAGGGGGCGATTGAAATTGATCTATTAGAGCAATGGTTTTATAGGAAACTGTTTAAAGTGATATTTTGAAAAGAAAAACATTAATGACATGCAGAAATGTAATTTTTTTTAAAAAGAGACATACGATATTAAACATGTATGAAAAAGAATATATTTCTATATTGGGAAAACATCAAAATATTAAGAGTAGTTATCTCCAATCAGTGGGGTTATTCATGCTTTTGTTATGCTGTTTGGTTTTTCCTGTATTTACTGGTTGTTACAATGTACAGGTATTCATTTTGAATTCAAAGCAATCAAAAAAGAGTCTAAGTAAAAGTTTTAAAACCTGATATGCCCCTGAAGACTGAATGCCACATGGTAATAAGATTGACATTTGTAGTAACTTCAATTTAGCTGGTCGTGTATGGGGAGACAGGCTGCCTCATTCACTCCCAGTCAGAATGTAAATTGCTATAACCCCTTTTGAAGTCAATTTGGCAATATGACTGCAGAGCCTTAAAATAGTCATAGCCTATGACCCAGTCATTCCAATTCTGGGAATCTAGCCTAAGGAAATAATCAAAAATCAGCAAAAAGATGTTCATTTAAGCATGATTTATAATGGTCAAAGATTAGATTTATAATGGCTACAAATTGAAAACAGCCTAAATTACTAAAAATAGGTGAATGTTTAACGAAATTATCATAAATTCATATAAATTAATACTTAGCTATTGAAAATAATATTTATAATGATTGTTTGATGATGTGGGAAGAAACTTATGATACACAGGTAACCATAAAAAAAAAAAAAAAAAGGAAAGGTCCAAACTATTAAAAAGGTTAACCTTCCCCCCACAAATGTAAGTATACAAAGGAACCAAGATGTTTGATAGGATATATTATTAAAGTGTTAACAGAAAGTAAACATCTTTAGGATACAAGATATGAGTAGTTATTTTTTTCTTTCTTTATATTTTTATGCCCTTTTCTAATTGCATGAAATTAAAAATATTATTCTTACAACCAGATAAAAATCTTGATAAGATTTGTCAAATGTCAAATCTGAGTCCAATGTAGTTGTCCACTGTAGAAACATTATCTCATTTAGCGCTACAATCACTTTCAGAAGAGACACCATCATGCCCATTTCACAGGTGAGAACACTGGTCCTGGTAATCCTTATCCTCCGTGTTTTATCTTATATTGTTTCCTCCAGGAAGCCCTCTTCCACCTTCCAAGACTGGTTAAGTTACTCTTCCTCTGAGCTGTCATTGCTTTTCTTATATATTTGTATAGATGGAGACTAGGAAGTATATGACATAAAATATAGGGACTGAATGAATGGATAAAGAAATGAATAACTTATCCAAGCTGTTGAGTGGCAGGGTCAGTCAGGTCAGTCTGACATCAAAGTCAATGTTGTCACTGAATGTTCTAGATAGATTGCACAGAAGACCAAAGTTCACATTGCGGCACCTTTCCCAATCTACAGGACTTATTGTTGGGACATTGTGGTGACCGACCTGGAAGTTATACATTTATCCAGCTATAAAGGCTTAATTGAACA
The DNA here is from genome assembly GCF_000696425.1 of Galeopterus variegatus. Taxonomy (NCBI): domain Eukaryota; kingdom Metazoa; phylum Chordata; class Mammalia; order Dermoptera; family Cynocephalidae; genus Galeopterus; species Galeopterus variegatus. Next base: position 65,698 of record NW_007731175.1, read on the forward strand.
CCTTCAAAGAACAGCATGGATTTTTCTCTATGAATTGTGAGTGTTTTCACAATGCTTAACACAGCAGATGGTAATGATTATTGCTCCTGTTTCCTTTTGAAATTTCATGTTTGTTTACTTAACAGGGCCTTGCTAATCTTGCAGAAGAGGGTGGCAAAGAACTCCATTTGTAAAGAGGATAAAAGGTTAATGAAAATAAGTAGAGGTATGTGTAGATGATGGTGTTTCTATAAGGCTCTGTTCAATTGGGATGATTTAAAGGGCAAGCCTTGGCTGGCTGGTCATAATAAGGGCCATATTATGGAGGGGATTTACGTGGCAATTACCATGGTCTTTGATAGTGGCAAACAATGTTTTAGGGTTCCCTGGATACTTAAGATTAATGTCTGAATCAGTAGTGTTATTGTTGCAAGATCTCAGTGTGATGGGAGCCATTTGAGGCAGGAATTTTTATTCCTTATCAGAACATAAAATAGCCACAGTCTGCAAGAACACCAAGGACTATGGCTGTAGCTGCCCTCAAAAGAGGTTAAGCATCATGTTGATTAGGTTTATTTCCATGGCAGCTAGAATGCATAAATCAGTCCAGAGCTACTTTTGCTCATCCAGGTAATATTATTAAAATGGGAATTAGACATGCTTAACCATTTAGAGAGGAGGGACTAAAATCACCACCATAGAACAAAGCAAATGATTATAGAGAACCTACTATGTTAGGGTCACATACTTAGGTTAAGGCTGTAATTAAGGACTTTTCCATGTACCCCACAGCAGATTCACAGAATTCTGTACAAACTCACAATGCTTTTCCCTTAGTGAATTTATTGGGAATGGTGATTCTGAACCTCAAGGAGCCTTGGAGAATTGATGGATTTAGCACTAGATATATACCTGGCCAAGATTAATTTGGTGAATAAGCAATTTCCAGGAACCACATCATGAAAGCACTAAGAAAACTAATTGATTTCTCTAGTGGTATGTTTCCTCAAGCCTGGATATCTGTGCAAAAAAAAAAAAAAAAGTGCAGTGGAGATGGGGCAAATTCCAAGGAGTTTTTCAAGAAGAAGGTGGTCAAAATGAGTAATGTTTATTAATTAATAACTTGTAGATCCATATTTTCCAGTCCATAGGAGCAATGCCTTAACTCCTCCTCCTGAGAAGCCTCACAGATAAAGTTTTAATATCATCTCAAAAGAAATGAGGTGAGAACCTAGACATGAAGAATATGGTTGTCTCATGGATTCCAGATGATCAAACAGAGAACTGCCATTAAAACAAGAAGTCACTGTCGAGCATGTTGGTGGGATTGAGATGCCAGGGCAGACAGATAGGATATATGGCCAAGTACACGTAAGTGTCTGAATCCTGCCCTTGTCCATGACAACACCTTCACATTAAATCCTTGAGGACAAAGAAAAATAATATATATTACCTAGATTTTTAGCCCCAAGCCCCAGTGTATAACTCCAGTAAAACAGACAGGACTGCAGTCATACCTCAGAGGTACAGCACGTTCGATTCCAGACCGCTGCAATAAAGCGACCATTACAATAAAGTGAGTCACACAATTTTTTTGGTTTCCCAGTACATATAAAAGCTATTTTTACACTATACTGTAGTCTATTAAGTATGTAATAGCATTATGTCTAAAAAAACAATGTGTGCACCTTTAAAATACTTTACTTCTAGAAATGCTATCATCTGAGCCTTCAGCAAGTCATAATCTTTCTATTGGTGGAAGGTCTTGTCTCAATGTTGATGGCTGCTGACTGATCACGGTGGTGGCTGTTGAAGGCTGGAGTGACTGTGACAATTTCTTAAAACAGTGAAGTTTGCCACATCGACTGACTCTTTTATGAAAGCTTTCTCTGTGGCATGTGAGGCTGCCTGATGGCATTTTACCTACAGTAGAAAGTCTTTCTAAACTGGAGTCAATCCTCTCAAACCCTGCTTCACCAACTAAGTTTATGTAATATTCTAAATCCTTTGTTGCCATTTTAACAATGTTCACAGCATCTTCACCAGAAGTAGATTCCATCTCAAGAAAACACCTTTTTGTTCATCCATGAGAAGCAACTTCTTATCTGTTAGAGTTTTATCATGAGATTGCAACAATTCAGTCACCTCTGCAGGCTCCACTTCCAGATCTAGTTTGCATGCTATTTACACCACGTCTGCAGTTATTTTCTCCACGGAAATCTTGAGCCCCTCATAGTCATCCATGAGGGATGGAATCAACTTTTTCTAAACTCCTATTAATGTTAATATTTTGATCTCCTCCCATGAATCATGAATATTTTTAATGGCATCTAGAACAGTGAACCCTTTCCAGAGGGTTTCAATTTACTTTGCCCATATCTATCAGAGGACTCACAATTTTTGGCAGCTACAGCCTTACAAAATGTATTTCTAAAATAACAAGATTTAAAAGTAAAAATTACACCTTGATCAATGGTCTGCAGAATGGATGTTGTGTTTGCAGGCATGAAAACAACATCGATCTCATACGTCTCCATCACATCTCTCAGGTGACCAGTTGCATTGTCAATGAGCAGTAATATTTTGAAAGGAATCCTTTTTACTGAGCAGTAGGTCTGAAAAGTGTTTTTAAAATATTTAGTAAACCATGCTGTGAACAGATGTTTTGTCATCTAGTCTTTGATGGTTGTTTCATTTATAAAGCAAAGATAGAGTAGATTTAGAATAATTCTTAAAGGCCCTAGGATTTTCATAATGGTAAATGAGCATTGGCTTCAACTTAATGTCACCAGCTGCATTCGCCCCTACAAGACAGTCTGCCTGTCCTTTGAAGCTTTGAGCCAGGCATTGACCTCTGTCTAGCTATGAAAGTCCTTGATGATATCTTCTTCCAACATAATGCTGTCTCATATACTTTGAAAATCTGTCATTTAGTGTAGCCACCTATATTGATCACTTTAGCTAGATTTTCTGGACAATTTGCTGCAGCTCTGACAACAGCACTGCTGCTTCATATTATATTTTTATGTTGTGGAGACGGCTTCTTTCTTTAAACCTCATGAACCAACCTCTGCTAACTTCAAACTTTTCTTCTGCAGCTTCTTCACCTCTCTCAGCCTTCAGAAAGGCTCCTTACCCTGGATTAGGCTTTGGCTTAAGAGAATGTTGTGGCTGGTTTAATCCCCTATCCAGACAACTAAAACTCTCTTCATATCAGTAATAAAAATGTTTTGCTTTCTTATCATTTATGTGTTCACTGGAGTAGCATTTTTAATTTCCTTTGAGAACTTTTTGCATCCACAACTTGGCTGTTTGGTGCAAGAGGCCTAGCTTTTGGCCTTTTTCGTCTTTTGACACGCCTTCCTCATTAAGCTTAATCATTTCTAGCTTTTGACCTAAAGTGAGAGATGCACACCTTTTCCTTTCACTCGAACACTTAAAGGACACTGTAAGGTTATTAAATGGCTTGATTTCAACATTGTTGTGGCTCAGGGAATAGGGAGGCATGAGGAGAGGGAGAGAGGCAGGGGAACCGCTGGTTGGTGGAGCCTGCAGAACACACGTGGCATTTACCAATTAAGTTCACTTAATATATAGGTGAGGTTTGTGGTGCCCCAAAACAATTACAATAGTAAAATCAAAGATCACTGACCAATAGAACTGATATAATAATAATAATAAAGTTTAAAATATTTTGAGAATTACCAAAATGTGACACAGAGACATAAAGTCTGGAAAACATTTGGAAAAATTACATCGATACACTTGCTCAATTCAGGGTTGCCACAAATCTTCAATTTGTAAAAAATTCAATGTCTGCAAAAATCTATAAAGGGAAGCACAATAAAATAGGGTATGCCTGTGCATAAAAAACCTCTTTTTTCCTGGACAGAGCATTACCAAATAGCCTCAACTTAAAGCAGACTAAAGCCCTGAAACTATTTCTAATGGATTACAGATTCTTCCATTTTAATGGCAATATCCACATCTACCCAGAAATATCTAATTAAATCCCGATGAATCTACTTTCATAAATCTATCCATAGCATCCAGAAATCTGAATACCCAGATCAGCCATCTTCCCCATCTTTGTGGAAAGGGAGTAAATTAGAGGAGCGAGAGAAAAAGAGAGAGGTTTTGAGCTTCTGCTAGAAGCCAATATCACAAATTCAGAAGGACAAGCCAAAGCCAAGATACAGATGACCTGAATCCAGCCACCATCTTTCACTATCATTCATTCATCGACTCATTCATCAGATGGACATTTGCAGGGCACCAACAATATTGTCAGGCACCATGTTTGATGATAAGATAGGAATGCATCAGTGGTCTGAGCAGATGACAAGACAAGAAGACTGGTGGGAAGGATAGGAATATTATTATCCAGTCACCAGGGCAAGGGAAAGAGCAGTAAAGGTTGGTGGACCCCAAAGTTTCTTCACTTTCTGCAAGTACAAGAACTGAGGTCAAGATGAGATTTGGAATAAGGGATATAATCACAGTCAGCCAAAGAGTGAGTCTGGTGTTTATACAGAAGTTGCGATATTTGGAATTTTCCATACATACAGACAGACAGACACACATGCGCGCGTGCGCGTGCACACACACACACACACACACACACACACACACACACACATACTACCTACACTATCCTCACCTTCACCAATTCCATACAGAAACATGAAGAAATAAGAGGGTGGATTTTAAATTGGAAGTCTTGTGTTTGAGTTCCAGATTTGCTTGCTTGCTGTATGACTTTGGACAACTTGTTTACCCTTTGTGGGAAAATTAAACCTCCAGGGCTGCTGTGGGAGCTAACTGATAATATGTGGAAAGTGTGCGTTGTGCAGGGCCTGAGGATACCTGGGGAAGGCAAGTGTCATCTGATAAATGGTGGCTTTCCTTCCACTGTGTCTTCTTTGAGATCAGACCTAGTCTACTGTTTATTCTTTGCAACAGACATAAAAGAGAGAAAAAAAAATAGAGAGAGAGCAAATGGGAGGGAGAGAAAGTGAAGGAAAAAACAAAAAATGAGCAAGAAGCTAAGTTTGCAAACAGATTTGATCTGCACTTCTTCAACACAGGGACCAGGTCCCATCACGCTAAGTTTCCAGGCCTCCCCTCACTGATGGGAACAGTCAACACTTATCCAATGGTGCATCTAAGACCATCAAGTGACATAGAATACAAATGGCAAAGGGAAATATCATTGATCATCAAACACCATTATAAAACACTAGCTGCTGGCATATATGTAAGTCCAGTTGCCATTTTGCTGGGTGGAGAACACAGAATTTTGAAAACCTTTCCCACATCTCAAAATAGTAATCACACAAGCCACAACTTTACTGAACACTTGCTGCATAGCAGGTGTTTTTATTATATTTTTTTTCTCTCTTATCTTCAGACATACTAGGGAAGAAGGTATTTCTAGCTTAGTTTTCCAGATGAAAAAACAGAGGCTATAAAACTTTTACATGTTATTTAATCCTTAGAACTCCCCAAGAAGTAGATATAATTAGCCCCATCTTAGAGATGAGAAAACTGAGTCTCAGAGAGGACTGTTCTATAACCAGAAAGAAGTTGTGCTGGGATCTGAACCCACCTGATGAAAAACTATGCTCTTAATTATTACATTTTCCTGCCTTCCAAGGATACATGCAAGTCATAGGATGCCTGGGGAAGGCAAGTAGTACTCTTCTCTTTTCTCATAAGCCCTACAACTTCATAGCAGCCTTTGGCCACAGATGAGACTGGACATTGACCTTCATGGATGGAGATTCACATTCCTAACACAGATTGATTCATAAGCAGCCAGATTTCACAAGAGGAAATGATGAGGCATTTTTCTGAGGTGTTGAAATTGTTTCTTTTGTTAGTCACAAACAACAAAAAGAAATGCTTTGAAAATTCCTCAAAGGTAAAAGGTAACCTTTCTTCTCCCAAAGTTCTAATATAGTCCCCAAATGAAATAGAAGCTTGCATAATTCAGGTCCCAGTGATTCTCTTCTTTCTTTCTTATTAACTGCAAATCTTTGCCGCATTTTTCCTTAGTAATTAGTCAAATGCTTAAGCTCCTGAGTCACTGGGCCGTCTACTGGTTATAGCTTGTTCTAGCTCTTCCACCCTTGAATGAAACTTGCACGGAATTGGGCACTCCAAAAATCCCACAATCATGTCGTGAAAACAAGCCAACAATGAAATCAATCATTGCCAAGATGGGCGGACAAGCAGGAGCATAAAGACCCACGAATGCTGAGTCAGGGCCTTCACACATGCTGCCAGTGGGAGGAAGAGAGAATAATTCTGTTTTTACATATATAAATGAATGCATTCTTTCCTCTAAAGGTCTGGATTTCACACCGATCTTGTCCTCTCATCTTTTGTTGCATTCAGGAGCATGGCTAGATTTAACCTACTGCCTAAGAATGAAATTAAACTTCTCTCCATTGTTGATGGAGCCAGATGTGAAGCCAGCTTTCCTTCACTGGGTGGCTAATGGAGGCTCCAAGAGGCCAGAGGTTGGTCAAAGCCATATGCTCCAAGAGAATCCATCACGCACTCCTGGAGGAATTACATGACTTTAGCCAAAAGCATGTGCAGAAGGTAGAAACATCTAGAAAAAACATGTCTTCAGCATAGATTATTTCTCTCCACAATGCTCAACACCATGCCAGGCTCCCAGTAGATGCTCCATTAATAACTGTCATGTAAACCACAGGAGAAGAGCTATGAGTAGGGTTGCCTAGCTGTATGTATTGATACAAATGCCTTAGTGTGAATGTATGACCTTCCACTGATTGGCCACTTTTCCAAAGCGTACCCCCAGTTTACTCATCAGCAGTGTAGCTACCGGAATGCTCACTGCTCCCAAGCAGCTGTGTTCTCACACACTTCCCTAATTTATATTCTCCACCCTTCCCTTGCCACCAGCTACCTTCCTAAAAGTTGAACCTGATTATGTCACCTACACACATACATACACAAGCTTCACAGTAATCTAGATCTTCGTGTCTTCATGCAGAATGCAGCCTAAGCCAGTTAATATGGTATATAAAACCCTTCTCAATCTGATGCCAACCTGCTCATCCAGCCTCGTCTCCACTCTCCCTTCCTTCATCTTCTCTCTTACCGAATATTACCACAAAATTATCTTATGTTCCTCGTCATGTTCAAAGGATACCATACCTGAAGTCAGTACCTTTATGACCTGCGGTTTCTCTACCTGATGTTAGCATCTCTTCTATCTCTACAGAGCAAATCCATTTTCATCTCTCAAGAGCTAGTTTGAATATTTCCCTCTGAGAAGCCTTTTATGATGTTCTCAGTTGAAGTTAGTTACACTCTTTACGGCGAGCACGCCGAGCAAAAGCAGCTTTACTCATGGGCTTACCTCACTGCATTGTAATAGCTTATTTGCCTATTTCACCATTACAATGTGTATTTCTAGAAGGCAGGGACCATTTTCTAATTATTTCTGATTCCTCAGCACCTAGCACAATGCATATCAAATAAGAGTTGCTTAGTACATATTTTTAGAATAAGTAATAAATGCACTGGGTAACTTGGCATTTGATGGGCCACGCTCCATGGGATGCCTCTCCATGGGATCAGGTAGTCAGGCTACCCTTCACTGCCCTGAGCCCTATGATCAGCTCCTCCCTTTCTGAATAGAATGCTCTAGCAAAGACGGCAAAGTCCCAGATAGCAGAAAACAGAATGTGTTAGCACCGGGATTCACTGGCAACTCAGACTTGCTCAGGACAGTAGAGGATGTTAAGAGGAGCTGAAATAATCATCTAGTTGCATGGTGGATCCTGAGTCAAGCACTCAGTAAGTCATGTACACTTTGAAGCTTGAGAACTAACTCTATACAGTAAAACTGTAGAATGCCAAGGCTCAAGGGACCACTAATATCAATCACTCTTTTAGAGGCAACAAAATTGAGACCATGGGAAGAAAAGAATCAGGAACTTGAATAAAGACAACCAATTAACAGATAGACCACAGAAAATGGCAGAAAACCCCTCATTTCATAGAAGAAAGAGGGTGTCTTATAAGGTATGAGGTTTTTCCTACTTGCCCAAGAAACAATCACAGCCCCACGCCATTCCACTCTGCAATGAATTCCAGACTCCCCTATGGGGCAGAGCAGATCAAGGAACCTACTGTGGGCTTTGGCAGCTCTCACTGTGCTAGTAGAACAGTGACATTTTTTTGTTAGGGGTGACTAAGAGAGAAGATTTGCATTGGTTAGAAATTAGTCAGATGGCATTTCCTTAGGCTTTGCTTTCATTTCTCAGTGAAAGGCTGACATGTATTAGCATTTGGTTTTCCTGTCAGATTATTCCATTAACAATCTGTATAATGTCCAGAAGCCTAGGGCAAGACAACTTGATAATGAAGGATAACCCGCAACACCAGAAGGTATGGAGTAGGCACTTACTGTGGGGCATTAGGAGAACTCCTCATAAGTACTAGATCTTCACTATCTCTCTGTGAATTGAGGGATCTTGACCAGGTACATTCTTGGGCCCCTTCTTCTTTGGAGAATCTTTAAAGCACCCGAGTCCACCCATGCACTGATGTTCACCGAGCGCATTTCTCTCTTGCCTCTTATGGGCTTCACCCTAAGGACCCGATGATAACAAGACAGTCTTCGTTTCCGCCATCACCAAGTTTTGGTGCAGTGAAGAACACAGACAATAAACCCCTGGAAAACACACAGTAAAGATTGTTACCAATTGTTATGAACACAGTGAAATAAATAATGAGGGTCCAACATGTGCAATTACACAGTACAGGGACTTACACAGTGTGTGTGTGTGTGTGGGGGGGTTCATTTTAGATTGGGGGTCTGGGTATCTTCTCTTAGGAGGGAGCCTCTAAGCTAAAACTTAAAGGACAGAAAAAGCTAGTCATTAAAAAAAAAAAAGTTAAAGTTTGAACAGAGTGTCCAGAGGCTGAGGTGAGGAAAGGGTTGGCCTATTTGAGAAACCAAAAGGAGATCAGCGTGACTGGAGAACCGTGAGTGAGGGGGTGAAGAGATGGAGGATCGTACAAAATGAAGTAGGAAAGAGAGGCGGCTATCAAAAGGTCAACACTGAGGTTTCAGGATCAGTGCAAGGGAGTACGCCGAGTGGGAAGGTGACCTAATTTGATTTACATTTTAACTCCATTGTTCCAATGACCTTGTGGGGAAGAACCTGAATCAGGGCCAGCATAAAGCAGGGAGATAATTTAGGAGGCTATTGAAGTAGACATAGTAGGAAGTAACAGTGGTCAGGTTGAGAGGGAAAGAGGTACGTGCATTCGGTTAATATTTTGGAGAAGGCACTGATAGGACTTTTTGTGGACTGGCACTTGGGTTATCACTGAGGAGCAAGTCACTGTGTTAGGTACTGGGAAGCACGAGATGACAAAAGCGAAGAGGACACAGTTCCATGCCAAGACCCTCAGGATCCCACAGTTCACGCAACTGTTGTGGAGCTCAGGATTACAGTAGACGGTATATTCTTTTGCTCTCACAACACAGAAAGAGGCCTCCAGCAGTGAGGAGAAAGGAGGAAAGGTTCACAGAGGAGTAAGCCTGTGAGCTGGGCCATGCAGAATGGGTTCTGGTTTAATGAGCAGAGACAGGGGAAAACCATTGAAACAGGAAGGGTAGAGCCTGTGTGGTGTGAAACTGCGTGCTGTGATTCTGGACCCATGAGCAGTGTTAGACAGGGGCCACGCAGAGTGTGTCAGCAAGAAGAGCTTGGACATGCAGGCTGAGGCCACATGGGGGAGGGTGTGAAGCCCCATCAAGGGGTCTGCACTCACTAAGAATTCCAGAGGAACAAGATTAATTCTAGAATTGGAAAGAAAATTCCGGGGAAGAGAACTAACTTACTACAGAGCAAGATTAGCCTAATCACTGAGTGATTTGAAATATTGGAATGGGTTTACAAGTTACTCTACAAACCTCTGATATTAAGTGTGAGCAGGAGCCAGGACATGACACCTCCTTCCAGACCTGTATTCTGAACCAGCTGAATAATGGAACTAAAGGGTGACATTAATATCAAACACAGAGCATTTACCTTGTGCTAGGTCCTGTTGGGAATTCTCTATGTATATTAACTCATTTAATCCTCACAACTCTAGTCAGATAAGTAATGGAGCAGAAACTCGAATCTCTGCTGTTTGGGGCCATAACCCATGTACTCACCTATAACATCTTTCTGCCTCTGAGGAAATGTAAGATAAAAATATTACCTTCATTCTAGAAACTACCTCTTTGCAGAATGGGCTTATTCCTACAGGCATGTGGACTTCCCAGTCTCAACTCCAAAAGTAGACAGATGTACCCAGCAGGCCTAGGCAACTGGAAAATCCCATCCTTCAGCCAGGACTGTTTTGTAAAATTTCCCGTAAGGCCTCTATGGTGAATGCGTGAACTCTGTGAGCAGGACATTTGTGGGCCGTGGTGGTGAGACTGAAGGAACTGGGTTACAGGGGCCTGGGTTTTCCTTCCAAACTCACAAATCATGTTAAGCACTCCTCCCCTGGGAAGAAATGAGTAAGGGAATAGAGAGAGGACAGGAATTTTAATATGGTAGAACTTCTTCCCCACGGAAGGAAACACCAGCAGCAAAGAAGAACCCTTGCCCCCAACATCTGCTGTTTAGCAAAGCTGTTTCTACTTAGGAGTGATGTACGAGGGTACTTCAAAAAACTCATGGAAAAACAGAATTACAAGATGTATTAGTCTGTTTCTATTACTTATAACAAAGTACTCAGAACTGGGTGATTTATAAGAAAACAAAATGTATTGCTTACAGTTTCAGAGGCTAGGAAGTCCAAAGTCCAGAAACACAGCTTGTGAAGGTCTTGGTGGTGGTGACAGTGATGGCAGGGTATCACATCGTGAAAATGGTGGAGCAGAGAGAGCAGAGAAAGACAGACTCTCCTCTTCTTTTAAAGCCCTCAGAACCATGCCACTGACCACCATTTTTAATCCATTCACTATAGTGTGGTCCTACCCTCTTCAAGGTCCTACCTTTCAATTACCATTATAGGATTTTCCACCCTCTTAACAGTCACAGTGGGTTTGGGGGACACAATTCAAGTTTCAATAAGTTTTGAGGGTACATAATTCAATCCACTACCCAAGATAATACAAACCTTTCCATGAAATTTTTGAAGCACTCTTATATAGTTTGAGGCAATAGAATACAATATGCTGCTTGGCACCAGAATTATGTTGGAGGAAAATCAGCATTATGATATGCTATATTTAGCCAATGAATACATATTTGTTTGCCTACCACATGCCCAGAATTAAAATTAGAGCCACCATTAAAAATATCTATGATCTTTCATATTATCAAAGTACAAATTCCCCATTTAACCTAGAATCCTGGATAATTTCCAATAAAGAAATTTACTATTTGTTTCAGCTGTGGTAAGCTTATCAAAAAATCAAGGCATTAATTTAAATAATCCTAAGAACAATTCAGATCATAGAAGCCATAGGCTTATTAAAATGTTAGATTCAACACATTCCAAAGATGCCCACCCCATACTTAGATGGTGTGTGTGATCACTGGCATAAAATTAGCAGGTAGAACCCTTGTAACTGAGGAGATAAATCTAAATTAGAAATATTTCTTTACTAAAGAGAGGAGAGTTAGAAATGAAAATGGATCTCCCACAATGAACTAGAACTAAATGTACAAACATAGGGTCAAAGAACTATGTGATAGTTACTCAAATTCATTTAAAATTAAGATAATTGGGTAATATCAGATGGCTGACAGTCAGGAACATTGGGATTACACAATATTAGCATATTGTTACATGATCATTTGTAACAAAAAATGAAAGTTTATATGTGAGAAACCTGTAAAACAATGGCAAATCATTGCAGAGAGGTCCTGTGTATAGTTTTGTCTGTTAAGGAAAAAGTAACAATAACCAAGCACCAGCTAAGCCTCCTTTCAGTTGCGAAAGACAGAAATAAGGTATATCTCTAGATCTCGTGCTTGTTTGAGTCTTTGCTGTTTCTTAGGTGAGAGATCATTGTTGAGAACCTGGGGTGGAGAAAGAGGTAGGGAAGCATCACAGCGTAGTGCAAAACGGTGACCAGGGAGGATCCACTGAGTTAGGAGTCATTATGAATGGCTATTGCTCTACCACCTGCTAATCTTGCGTGAGCTGGGTCAAGTCATGTAAGCTTGGTAAATGTCAGTTCCCTCATCTGCAAACTAAGAAGTTGTTCCAGATTCCAGTGGGAATATATTAGTATCTTATGTGCAGTTTCTAGAAGTCCAACTCACATCTCTGTCAATTCCATGTAAAATATAACTTAAAAAAAAAAAAAAAAACAACTGTGGTTTGATCATACAAATTATCTTTCACTCTTCTCATATCCACAGTGGCAATTGGTATGATAAATGACCACTATCCATAACATCAGTTATTAATATAATGAAATTCTTCTGACAAACACACAACCCAGACTATTACATCATTATCTTAATAATCCCTCCAGTGTGAGGGAAAAAGCAGAAAACACTTTAGTTTCCTGTCTTGAACCTTACTGAGCCACATTTCATATAATTTAAAATAATTAAAACAAATTAATGTACTTATAATTGGCCAGTGTCAATTTGTCTCAGCCAAAGGGAAAGTCAGATATAATTTTTTTTTAGAACCCGTCCTGTTATTTTTGATATAAACTATTCAGCTAAGTATCCAGCAAGCTGGAAAGATTAAGATAAAAATATCCAATACAATCATCTAAAACATGCTGATCACCTAATATAAAATGTTAGATTTTAAGAAAACTTCAGAACTTTAGAGATTATTTTACACAATTCTTTCACCATAATGGTTGAAATCCTAATTCTGCCACTTCCTCTTATGAAGATCAGAAAGTTACAAAGAAAGATGGCAGAAAGGTAATCTCATACCTCCATGGGAAAGAATCAAAGGAAAACTTAATGTACAAAGATAAATAAATCTCTGGTGTCATGAATCCTACCACTTGGCCTTGAAAACTGGTGGCCCTGTGATATAGACTAAAAATAGGTCGTTAATCCTAATTAATATTGATTACAAAATGATTAGAAATACAGGGGACATACAAATTGTAATCACAGCATTCTTATGCAAACCGTTCTTAACCACATAGTATTTGGCACAAAGTAATTAACAAATACTTGTGCTCTTGTTGCTGAGGGAAGTGGGACTAGAGAAGGGGACACTTAGTGGTGCCGCAGAGGAAGTATGAATTATTTTTCCTATAATACAGAGTATTTACTTTTAATACATACTACACATTGGAAGTAATATTTCTTGACAAAAAAAGACTGAAAATAACCTGATAGAGAACAGAAAATACAGACCTAACAGGGGAACAAATATCTCTACAACACAAATCCCATGTGCCCAAATCCAGCGTGCATGAGCCAGAAGGCTGCAATTAAAATGACCAACTCTTCTAGTTCTCCTGAGAAAGACTGCCTGGGCTTCTGTCCACATCTTCAGAAAACCCTCAGTTCTGGGTAAACCAGATGATGGGTCATCCTACCTGCAGCATAATGCTGCCATTCTGTAACAAGCAGAGACAGGAAAGCTTGTCATCAGTAATCCAAGCCTTGGGAGCTAGTAGCACCTAACCAGTATAGACACTGCAAGTCAAGAGAAGTGTTGGACACATAAAATGACAGGACCAAAATGAGATGGTCCCCTTAGCCATGCTGTTTAAGGATATCACCAAATGCCTAATAGAAACGCCAGTGACTAAACTGAGAGTCCATTATATATTCTCTATAATGTCCTCTGTTGGTATGTGAAGCTGAAATGATAAATGCCTGATTCACATGGCACAGGTCCATTCGCTGCCCAGGCAGATAGAGGATATTTATTAGAGCACTTTTTCCTGTTGATGCCTGCTTCAACGAGAATACAGAATCTGTTCAAGACATGGCCCTGGACCAGTGCCTCTCAAACTTTAATGTGTGTTCGAACCACCAGGGGATCTCATTGAAATCTGGGGCAGATTTTGTTATCTTGATGAGGTGGGGGTATGTGACAGTTTGCATTTCTAATAAGCTCCCAGGTGATGCCCACAGACCATGCTGAGAGTGGCAAGGTTGCAAGCTCCAGCAACCAACCATATTGGGCGGGAGCAAGATGAAACCTATTTGACATACCTGACCTATAGGAATAATACCTACTTTATAGGGCTGTTCTACTGATTAACTGAAATAAGCCATATAAAGCTCCTAGCATGATGCCCAACCCCTAAGCCCCATATACTTCTCATTCCAAATGGTGGATCCAGTCATTCTTAACTAATTGTCTTGTAACTTCAATTCATATTAAAACTTCAGACAACCTGGCTTGTAGAAGTCAATGAGAAGGGTGGGCTTATTAATAAGAAGGTGTCTTTGAGACATTCATAGACAGATTCACATTATTTTTTAATTCCATTTTTCCACAAATGTTTTGAAGTATACTTGAAAATATACACTCAGTTCTGGCTTGCACAGAGAGCAAGGCTTTTGTGCAGAAGAATTCAGAGGCAGTCTACTCTGGTTCAAGGCCTCCCAGCCCTGGCTGTACAATAGAATCACAGGGACAGCTCGCAAAAGACAGAAATGCAATTACCTCAGCCCCCGTCAATTGAATCTCAGTATCCGCAGGTTAGGCCCAGGTTTCCCAGAGTATAGAAATTCTCAGATGATTCTAAAATGCCATCAAGCTTGGGAATCACAGGCAAAATGGTACCAGAGCTCCCTGAACTCTGAGGTTGAATCTCAGCTCTGCTTTGACAAAATTTCTGTGCCTTATTTTCCTAATTTGTGAAATAAGGATAACAGACATTAATGGCAGTGTCTACCTCACAGGCTAAACAAATCAACTTATAATAGTTTAACTTATGACTATGATACATGGTTTTTACCCCTACCTGAATGGGTAGATGGCCTATGATTATTATAATCAAGATAGATCTAAAATCTGGTACCCAAGTAAGAATTAACTCCTATATAATTCTTTCTGAAGGCCTGTTTATATCTATGATGCTATATTTTATGCAAACATTATTTTAGAAATGATAATATGACAATTTAGCACGTGTTTATAAGCACATACTATTTATCAGGCATGAATGTATACATATATACTTGCTGTAATGTGAATGTTTGTCCCCTCCAAAGTTCATGTGGGAGCTTGATTCCCAATGTGGCAGTGTTGAAAGGTGGGGCCTTTCAGAGATTATTGGATCATGACAACTATGCCTTCTTGAATGAATTAATCCATTTATGTATTAATAGTCAATGGTTTAATGGGTTATCAGGGAGTAGCTCTGGTGGCTTTATAAGGAGAACAAGTGAGAGTGTTAACACTCTG
Source organism: Galeopterus variegatus (assembly GCF_000696425.1). Classification (NCBI taxonomy): domain Eukaryota; kingdom Metazoa; phylum Chordata; class Mammalia; order Dermoptera; family Cynocephalidae; genus Galeopterus; species Galeopterus variegatus. The sequence goes on from NW_007731175.1 coordinate 81,082, forward strand.
CCTTCCTGTCCTCACTGCGTGATACCCTACATTGCCATGGAACTGTGTAGAGTCCCACCAAGAAAGCCCTCACCAGATGCACCCCCTGAACCTTGGACTTCCCAACCTCCAAAATTATAAGAAATAAATTTTGTTTCCTTATAAATTTCCCAGTTTCAGGTATTGTGTTATAAGAGACAGAAAATGGACTAATACAGTACTGAATATTGTACTGTATGAAAGACACAGGGGTATAATAGGAAACAGATTCACATACAAACTGTGGTGCTCCCATTTACTAAATATGTAACCCTGAGCAAGTTACTTTACCCATTTCCATCCTGTTTTTCTACCTGTCAATGAGGATGATGCCAATACCAATCATTTAAGGCTTATTTCAAATAATAAATGAGATAATCAGTATGAAGAGTCTGATATAGCACCTGGTACTGAATAGGGGCTTAATAAATGTATTCTCTTACCCCATCCAAGTATTTTAGGGATAAAAGAACGAGTGAACAAAATACTCATGCCAGTTCCCATAGTCTACTTAAGAAGATAGGAAACACAGATATACATATCTCATTGCTTCCTCTTTAAAACCTGTGTATTAGAGACACATAGTGATAAAGTACTAGAATCTATTTATAGGGAGTTCATCATGTGCTCAGTTTCCTGATATGGTACATCTGGGGACTTCAGATTTTTCTGTGCATGGTTAGTCACTGTTTTGATTTTTTGCTTGGCTTCATATGTGTTATAGATTTTAAAGCAGACAGGATTTGGCAGGTGTTTAGAGGACGAGGTGTGCCTTGCTTTTGATGTATTTGAGAACACAGAGTCCTTGAGGGCTGGAATGGTGTCTTTCTATAGGTCGTATTCTCTAACTAATAGCTATGTAGTTCATGAGTGTTAAACAATGTCACTCCAAGTTGCACAGGAGGCCATTCCACAGGAGGCACAAGGAATTAGTGTGACAAAAAACAGCACATTCCACACGGATCGTGTTCAACCCCACTTGACAAGGGAAAAAGTGATTGAGGAATTCACAGAGAACTCTGGAATGGATCCTGTAATCTCCACAGAACTGAAAAGTATTGAAGCTACTAATTCCATGATTAACTAGTAAGGGTGACTTATGGTTAATAATACTGGTTTGTTTGAAATAGTAATGCTGACCCAGGACTCGGGAGATAGGTTGAATTCCCAATTACATCCCTAACTAGATGTTTAATTGCATTTAAATAACATGTAACACTTAAGTGACACTACACTTAATAGTTCTACCACCATTTCATTTGATGCACACATCAGTCTTTGTAATATTACTATCCCATTTTCCAGGTGAGCAAGTGGAGGCTCAGAGTTTGTAAGTAGGAAAGGCACAGAGACTCAGCTCATCCACAGCAGCACCATCCGTGTGCTCTAGCTGTGTCTCTAGTCTTGTATTCAAAAACTATACTCTTCCTACTAGGTACTGGCCATCTGGGACAATTCACTTCTTCCTAAGCCTCAACTTTTTCATCTCTTGACCTTACTTACCTCCCATTGATAATATGATAAAAAATATGAGTTAATTATGAAAAGGAGATTGGAAAGCATAAAGTTCTGTATATGCCTAGAGTAGTCTTATGTTTCAGGAAATGTGCAAGTGAACCAGGATCAGGTGTGTGTACAAATAAAACCCACCACCCTCACTGAAGCCTACAAACCAGGCACTCTGAAGTTTTAATTATTTTTTGGTTAACACTCTGCATTTCTAAAAGCCTCCTGGAACATTTTATTTCCACTTGCCAATTTTTTTTTTTAAACCCTCTTGGACTGAGTCCAAACTTGAAAAATTTCATCGGAAAATGAATGTTTTTTTTTTTTTTTTCACTTTCATAAAGTTCAGAGCATAAAGTCCTCTTTCACAGAGAATAAAAACAAAGTTTACAGTGGAAATCATGTCATGGTCAGGCCGTGGGGCTCTTTGCTCCCCAGCCAACCTGCCAAAGCTGGGCGAGTAGAAGATGGAATCTGGCCTCAGAGAACAGCCTATTAGGGTAGACCAGCCTCACTCTACACAGCTGCTACTGCTAACTACACTGTGAATGTCCTGGGCTTGCACTGAACCTAAAGAACTGTCTGGAGTTTGATTGCATTTGACCATATAGTGTGGGAAACTTTTTCCAATCATCCAAAGGAAACATGGGCTACTTAGCAAGACTGGTCTAAACCAGCTGGACCATTAAAACTGAAATTCAGGACTTTTAACAAGGTGGAGCAAGTGGGCCACACGCCAACTGGTTTTTGCCCCCGGTAGACTCTATTTAAACAGGCTGTGAACTCTTTCTGCCACCTTCGTTCTTTAATGCTTCTTAGCAAATTTGAAACAAGTGACGCCAAGCCACAGTGATGGATTAGGAACTGCCAATAGCAAGCATATAAAATGAAGCCTCCTTATGGCTGCCTGTTTTCTTCCCTTATTATGATCCAAATGTAGCAAACCATCTACAGATGCCCAAATATACTATGCTCTCTCGACTCCATGCTTTTGAACTTGAGAGACCCCTCCCTGAATTCTCTCCCTTATTGCTCCAGCGCTACTCTCACTCCTCTTTATGTTTCAGGACACAGGTCACATATTGCCTCCTCCAGGAAGCTCTCCCTGATTTCTGGGTAAATTCCATGAGCTCCCAGATCTGTTCTCCAAACACGCACTGTGTTTGCTTCCATCTCAACATTTGTCTCCTCATTTCTTGCCTGTATTCCCCTGAATTCAACCAGTTGAAAACTCTCCAAACATGCTAGTACATTCTGCTCTGCAATGTCTGTATAAAGCATGACATATATACAAGCCATTCGGTGCTTTAAGGTGGTAGAAAACTGCTACCTGGCACTTTCTTGGTACTTCAAGTGCCTTATCATATTATCCCCAATATAGCACAAAACTGATTATTACCAACATCATCAACTTATAAGTGAAAAAGCTGATGCTCAGAAAAACTAAGTAATTTAGAAGAATTGTCCCAAAATTTGTATGCAAGAGTAAGATATTCAGACTGGAGTCGCAGGTCTGTGCGACTTCAAATCGCAAGTCATTTCTATGGCATCACACTGCTTACCTCACTAATAAGAAAGAGCACTAGTTTTGTGTTTTTAGATTTCTTTTTTTATTTGAATCAGCCAAGTGCCAAATGCATTTTCAAATTTCCTTGAACAGGGACCTGTAGTGATGCTGTGGTGTGTCACCCAGATCTCCTTTCAGAAAAAGGACACTTATTTCCCCAGCTGCCCAAGGTGTTGGCTGCTGATTGGTATTGCCCTCCTTTCTTTTTTCCCCCAGGAGTTTAAATTTTATTCCAAGCACAGTTGGGGGCTGGGGGAGGCCTTAGCAGGAAGGGACAAAATATAATTTGTGCTTTTAAAAGATATTTCTGGCCAGGAGTAGAAAATGAGTTAGTGGAAAGACAATTAAGAGGCTTCTGCAGTGGTACAAGTCTGAGGTTTGGTCTGAGGTGGCAGTGGCTAGGGCTGGAGAGAAGTAAAATTGGGTCTCAAAGCTTTGTTTCAACAAGGAAAATGTTCTCTTGGCCACTCCTTGGCTCGGGTAGAGACACGGAGGTCTGGGTATTATCTTTTGGGGTCTCTTCTCCACTCTGACTCTTATCAGGACCCAGATGGGTCGAGCTGTCATGGGAGGAACTTCCTGGGAGGTGAGAGTTCATTGCTGTAAGGATTGGGGTGCTCCTAAGGGGGGTGGAGCACATTGTCCTAGGTAGCATCTGTGCTCACGCATGCGCACGCGCACGCGCGCGCGCGCGCGCGCGTGTGTGTGTGTGTGTGTGTGTGTGTGTGTGTGTGTCTTTCCCCAGTCAGTGGAAGACCAATGAGAAGCCTGGCCTCCAAGCCTGTCCTCCCAGGGAATGGGAAGCCTTACAAGAGAAGCCTAGTGACATCCTCATCTAGCTGGTGGCATTAGCAGTCCACTCCCATGTGGATCTGTCCCAAGCAGTGCTCTCCAAAATGGACACCAGCCAATGACACTAGTCACCCCATTTGTCCCATGGTTCCTCCAGCAAGTGTACAGAATTTCTTCAAGGAGCCATCTCTGAAGACCAACCTGTGGGGCCTGCAGAGCTTGCCCATGAGTCCACAGACCAGGCCTCAATTTAGAAACATAGACACAGAACCTGCCACTCAGCATGGCATCTGAAGAGCAGAGGTTGGCCCATGGAACCTTGTTCTAGTCCTAACAGATCATGGGCCTGTGGGTCCTATTTCCTGAGGTCTGAGGCCCAGGAGCCTCCAGAAGATAGTTTCCTGGTATTTCCTCTCCCAGTTAAATAGTTTGGGCAATAAATTCTAGATTCCTCCTGCATAGTCTCTGGGTATTAGGGAGGCTCTGTCTCAGCAAGTGCTACAGGGGGTACTGGGGTGCCTTTGGGCCCAGTTCCACGTTTCTTTATTGTACCTCCTTCCTGCAGGGTAGGGTGCTCTGGTTTCTAGCATGTTCCCAGTAGGATGTCATGCAAGTCTCTTCCTCCTTCTGGGCCTATAAAAGAGAATGGAAGCTGTGTGTAGTGTTGGTTAAGAGTCCAGATTCTGGAGCTAGGCTGTCTGGGTTCAAATGACTTCTTTGACACTCACGAGCTGGATTAAGTTAAATTACTTTGTCTTTCTGCACTTTGGTTTCCTCATCTCCTTGTTGTCCATGGGGATCTTGAATTTCACCACCTCATTACTTTTCACCCTCATCCTCCTCATTCTTCACCAACAGCACCTTCTCCTCCTGCATTTCTTCCTCCTCCTTTGCCCGTTGTTTACAGTGCATCTTGGTGTCCCCCACAGCTCATCTGCTATTGCCAGCTCAGAGGTCTCCACTTGGCATTGCCCTCTTTTGAAGGCAGCTTGTTTGCCCAAAGTTATACTCCTTCCCTGGAGTTAGTCCGATTCAATGGTTAGTCAATGGGGAAGTACAAAAATAAAACCCTATTGCCTCAATTCAGGGAAATTCTGCAGGGCCATCCAAGTTCCAGATCTTTCTGTGGGATGAACTGAGGCCTCAATCACACCTGCATCACAGTTCAACTTCTCCCTCTGCCCAATCCTGTCTCTCTCCATCTCTTATAGTTGTTCCTGAGGACACTACCCAATGAACTTCCCGCGTGCAAATTTTTATCTCTGATCCTGTTTCCAAGGGAACTCAAACACAGATAAGACAATAAGAGGTCCCCAGATTACAAACTATTAATGAGAATAAAAATTTGTAAGCAACATTTTAGCAACATTTTAAGGATGGGATGCATGGTTCAGATGGGATGCACATCTCTCCTGTACTCTCTGGCTCAGGAAGCACCGCAGATCATATAATTGGAAATCCCACCTGCTTTGGGATGAACAACAAACCCTCAAGCTTCCTTACTCTGTGTGTTCACTCTGTAACTTGGTCCAGGTCATGTAACTTTCCTAAGCCTCTGTTTTGCATGGGACTCCACCACAACATCAGGCAAGTTTTTCAAGTGTGCTCTACAGGTAGGGAGGCAGAGCCCTTGGGTACCAGCAGTTCTGCAAACTCAAACTAGGCCCATAACTGGGAGTGCATATCTAATGGCAATCTCTGCTTTAGAAGAATGAATGTCACTTTTCTCAATGGAGTAAGACACTGTTATGGATGCTGGGCAAGATTTTAAGTGTACGAGAATACTTTAAAAAGTCAGTGGAAAAATGGAATTAAAAGTTAATACATATATTGTGCACAAGCTTTTCTGAAGACCCCTCATCAATTTTTTTTTTAAACCTGGACTATGCTCAGATAAGAGTAGCCAGTGACATGACCAAGAAACCAAAATCATGCTATGTACCCATTCAGCCAACACACATCTTTTATTCTGATACCCATTGCTCCAAATATCTTACCTCATTCTCATAGCCTTGGTGAGATTATATTAAAAAATATGAACAATATACGCCTAGGAATGGCAGAGAGATTTACTCTAGACAAGTCAAGTTTCAGGGTGAGACATAAGAATTGTGGCTCCCTTTATGGAGTTGTTACTCTATGCCAAATACCTGCATCCGGAGTTGTTGTTCAATTTGTGTAAAGTTTCAGTTATGCAAGATGAATACATTCTAGAGATTTCCTGTACCAGATAGTACCTATAATTGACAATACAGTATTGTGCACTTTAAAATGTTTTAAGAGGATAAATCTTACGTTAAGTGTTCTTACTACTATAAAAATAAAAAAGAAACACAATAGAACATAAGAACATTCTTGGAGGTGATGGGTATATTTAGCACCTTGATTGTGGTGATAGTATCACAGTATATGCATATGTTCAAACTCATCAACACGTATTCATTAAATACTTTCAAATTACACCTCAATAAAACATTTAAAAACAATTCTTGTCTTCAATCCGCAAGTTTTTTCAGATACCACAAAATTCACTTGGCATTTACTATTCTGAAATCAAATTGCTAAGCAAATTCTAAGCTTTATCTCTATGCAGAGCAGGCACCCCCTCCATTTTATGGATGAAAAAAATAAGCCTTACGACATTTAAATACCTTATTCTAGGCCACAGAGCTAGTAAATGTCTAGGCCAAGTTTCAAATCCAAGTCTGTCAGAATTCAAAACACTATTTTATTTTTTTACAATTATGTCACATTTTATGTTTATTTTTTTACTATTTTACTATTTTATTGTCACTTTTTAAACTTTATATTAGTAAGATGCTTACCATGAAATCTACCCTCTTAAATTTTTAAGTGTACAATACATCACTGTCAACTATAGGTACAATGTTGTGCAGCAGATATCTAGAGTTTATTCATCTTGCTTAACTATAACTTTATACCCTTGATTAGTAACACCCCATTTCATACTCCCCATCAGGCCCTGGAAAACCACCATTCCAGTCTTTGATGCTATAATTTTAATTATTTTACATATGTCATATAAATGGAATAATGCAGTATTCATCATTCTTTCACTGGCTTATTTCACTTAGCATAATGTCTTCAAGGTTTACCTATGTTGTCTATATTGCATTCTTTCCTTATTTCTTTATGGCTGAATAGTATTCTATTGTAGGTAAAAAAAAAAAAAAAAAAAAAAAAAAAACACATTCCATTGGTATTTGTGGGAGTTTTTTCATCTTGTTTTCTTTTTTTTTCCCTCTTAGCATTTGTGAGTAGTGCTACAATAAATATGGGAGTGCTAATAGCACTTCAGGATTCCAACTTCAGTTATTTTAGATAAATACACAGAAGCTGGATCACTGGATGACATGGTAGTCATATTTTTTAAATTTGAGGAACCCTCATACTTTTTTTAATAGCAGATACACCATTTTGCATTCCTACCAACAGTGTCAATGGTTCTCATTTCTCCACATGCTCACCAACACTTGCTCTCTTTTGTATTTTGTCTTTATTGGTTTGATTGATGACAGCCATCATGACAAGCATGAGATGATATTGTATGGTGGTTTTAATTTGCATTTCCCTGATAACTAGTGATGCTGAGCATTTTTTTATGCACCCTTTGGCCACTTGTATGTCTTCTTTGGAGAAATGTCTATTCAGGTATTTTGCCCATTTTTCACTCCCTGCACATGCACATACTGCCTACATCAGATAACTCTCTTTATCTCTCTGATGAGATAGTATTTGTCACAGAGATGAAGCTTGATCTGTATGTTCCTAATAAATAGTCCTGGGTCAATTAAAAAGAAATTTCAAGGCAGGAAGATAGAGACTTAAAATAAGTATATTGTGCTAGAGTAAATTAAAACTGATCAAAGTTCCAAAGCTCGGGAACACAAAAGGAAAAAATAATTTTTAAAAATGAAGAAAGTCTAAGACAGCTAGCAGACAACCTTAAGCACACAAACATCTGTATTATGGGTGTACCAGAAGAGGAGGAAAAGTTAAAGTCATTGGAAATTTATTCAATGAAATATAAAAGAAAAACTCCCAGGTATAGGGAGAGACACACACCTTCAGATCCAAGAAGCTCAAAGATCCCCAAACAGAATCAATCCAAAAGATCTTCTCTGAGACATTATAGTAAAACTGGCAAAGCTCAAAGACAAAGAGAGAATCCTAAAAGCAGCAAGAGAAAAGTGTCAAGTCACTCATAAGGGAGCCCCTATCAGACTAACTGCAGACTTCTCAACTGAAACTCTACAGGCAAGAAGAAAATGGGATGACATATTCAAAACACTAAAAGAAAAAAACTACCAGCCAAGAATACTCTACCAGCAAGGCTATTCTTCAGAAATGAGAGAGAAAACATGGATTGCCCAAACAAACAATAACTGTGGGAATTCATCACCTTGTGATGAGCTCTGAAAGGAATTGTCAAGAATCCTGCATCTAGAATCCAAAAAGCAATAATCACCACAATGAATACACAGGAAACAACAAAATCCACTGGTAAAACATAAATGCAAATGAGAAAGAAAATAGAAACTAAATATTGCCAACTCAAAAAAAAAAAGAAGATGAATAATAAAAGGGGAAGAAAGGAACAAAAGATAATTAAAACATCTAAACAAAAAATGACAAAATGCCAAGAATAATACAGTACCTCTCAATAACAACCCTAAGTGTAAATGGATTAAACTCCCCACTCAAAATACACAGACTAACAGATTGTTTCAAAAACTAGACCCACCTGTATGCTGCCTTCAAGATACTCACCTCACCTGTAAAGATGTACACAGACTAATAGTGAAGGGATGGAAAAGATATACCATGCAAATGGAAACCAAAAACAAGAAGGAATAGCTATTCTTATTCAGGATAAAATAGACCTTGTACTAAAAACCATAAAAAGAGATGAAGAAGGCCACTATATGATAACAAAGGGATCTATCCAGCAAGAAGACTTAACAATCATAAACATATATGCACCCAAAACTGGAGCACCCAGATATATAAAGCAAACACTATTAAATCTAAAGAAATAAATAGGTCCCCCAAAAAATAATAGTGGGGGACCTGAACACCCTTCTCTTATCATTTGACAGATCATCCAGGCAACAAATAAACAAGGAAACAAAGTATTTAACTACAATTTACATAAATGATGTCTGGCATTATCTACAGAACATTTCATCCAACAACTATAGAACATATATTCCTTTCATCAGCACATGGAACATTCTCCAAGATAGACCACATGTTAAGTACCAAATCAAGTCTCAATAACTTTAAAAAAAATCAAAACCATCTCAAGTATCTTGTCAGATTACAAAGGATTAAAAACTAGAAATTAATAGCAGGTGAAACTCAGGACTCTATACAAATATATGGAAATTAAGCAACAGGCTCCTGAATAACCCATGGGTTAAAAAAGAAATCAAACAAGAAATCAAAAAAAATTCTGGAGGGCAGACCCCGTGGCTCACTCAGGAGAGTGTGGTGCTGGGAGTGCAGTGGCACTCCCGCCGCAGGTTCGGATCCTATATAGGGATGGCTGGTACACTCACTGGCTGAGTGCGGTGTGGGCAACAACAAGCCAAGGGTTACAATCTCCTTACCGGTCACAAAAAGAAAAAAAAAAATTCTGGAAACCAACAAAAATAAAGACACATCATATCAAAACCTGTGGGATACAGCAAAAACAGTACTAAGAGGTAAGTTTATAGTAATAAATGCTTACATCAAAAAATAGAAATATTTCAAGTAAACAACTTAATGTCACACAGAGAACTAGAAAAACAAGAGCAATCCAATCACAAAGTTAGTAGATAAAAAGAAATAAAATCGGAGCAGAACTAAATGATAAAGAGACCCCAAAAAATGATTTAAAAAAAAAAATCAATGAAACAAAAAGTTGGTGTTTTGAGAAAATAAACAATATAGACAAACCATAAGTTAGGTTAACAAAAAAGAAGAGAGAAGAATCAAATTACAAAAATCAGAAATACAAAAATTTCATTAGAAACTATTACAAACAAGTACATGCCAACAAATTTGAAAACCTGGAGGAAATAGATAAGTTTCTGGGCATGTATAAACTACCAAGTCTGAACCAGGGAGAAATAGATGACCTAAACAGACCAATGACAAGCAACAAAATTTAAGTAATCAGCAGTCTCCCAACAAAGAAATGCCCAGGACCAGATGGCATTACTGCTGACTTCTACCAAACCTTTAAAGAGGAATTAATACTAATTCTCTTCAAACTATTAAAAAAAATTGAAACAGAGGCCACTCTCCCAAACTCATTCTATGAAGCCAGCATCACATTGATACTCAAACCAGACAGAAATACAACAAAAAAAGAAAGAAAACTACAGGCCAATATCTCTGATAAACATATTTTCAAAAATCCTCAACAAAATACTAGCAATCAGAATACAGAAATACATCAAAAAAGTTATACACCATGATTAATTGGGATTTATCCCAGGGGTGTAAGAACCATTCAATGTATATGCAAGTCAATAATTGTGATACACCACATCAACAAAATCAAGGACAAAAAACCATGTGATTATCTCAATAGATGCAGGAAATGCACTTGACAAAAAATCAAAATCCCTTCATGATAAAGACTCTCAGCAAATCAGGAATAGAAGGAAAGTATATCAACACAATAAAAGCCAGTATGACAAGCACATCTCTAATATCATCCTGAATAAGGAAAAAATGAAAGCTTTTCCCTTAAGAACAGGAACAAAACAAGAATTTCCATTCTCACCAATCCTGTTTAACATAGTACTGGAAGTACTAGCCACAGCAATCAGGTAAGAGAAATAAATAAAGGCATCCATATTGGAAAAGACATACTCAAACTGACCCTATTTGCAGGTAACATAATCCTATATACAGAAAAACCTAAAGACTCTATCAAAAAACTCCTAGAGCTGATTAATAACTTCCATAATGTTTCAGGCTATAAAATCAATGCCCCCAAATGAGGTGGGTTTATATTCTCCAATATTGAACTGACAGAAAGATAAATCAAGACAGTAAGCCCATTTGTAATAATCATAAAAAATAAAATAAAATACCTAGGAGTCAATTTAACCAAGGAAGTGAAAGATCTTTACAATGAGAACTACAAATCAATACTGAAAGGAATTAAAGACACACAAAAAAATGGAAAGACATTCCATGCTTTGGGATTGGAAGGATCAACATTGTGAAAACGTCCATACTTCCCAAAGTGATCTACAGATTCAATGCAAGCTCCATCAAAATACCAATGGCATACTTTACAGAAATAGAGAAAACAATCCTGACATCCATGTGGAACAACAAAAGACTCCAAATAGCCAAAGCAATCCTGACCAAAAAGATATAAAGCTGGAGGCATAACACTACCTGACTTCAAACTATACTACAAAGCTATAATAACCAAAACAACATGCTACTGGCATAGACACATGGAGAAATGTAACAGAATAGAGAACCCAGAAATCAACCCACAGACCACAGACTTATAGTCAATTGATCTTTGACAAAGGTAACAAAAACATACATTGGGGAAAAGACTTCCCCTTCAATAAATGGTTCTGGGAAAATTGTATATCTATATGCAGAAGAATGAAACTAGACCTGTGCCTCTCACTATATACCAAAATCAACTCAAAATGGATTTAAAACTTAAGTATAAGAGGGGCCGGCCCGGTGGCGCACTGCGCCAGTGCGCCGCTTGGGAAGCATGGAGGCACTCCCGCCGAGGGTTCGGATCCCACATACAGACCGGTTACTGCTCACTGGCTGAGCGAGGCACAGGGGCAACACCAAGGGTTGCGATCCCGTTGCCGGTCCTGGTCCAGTACGGGGGCGACACTGAGGGTTGCGATCCATTGCCGGACACGGAAAAAGACAAAAAAAAAAAAAAACTTAAGTATAAGACCTGAAACTGTAAAACTACTAATGGAAAACATAGGGGAAACACTTCAGGAAGTGGGGCTGGGCAAAGACTTTATGAATAAGAGCTCAACAGCACAAGCAACGAAAGAAAAAATAAACAAATGGGATTATATCAAACTAAAAATCTTCTGCACAGCAAAGGAAATAATCAACAGAGTAAAATGACAACCTAAAGAATGGGAGAAGATATTTGAAAACTATACATCCAAAAGGGATTGATATCAAGAATATACAAGGAATTCAAGCAACCATAGACTAAAAGAAACAAATGACCCAATAAAAAATGGGCAAAGGAGCTGAATAGACATTTTTTGAAGGAAGACATACAAATGACCAATGGGGAAAAAAATACTCTATATCACTAATCATCAGGGAAATGGAAATTAAAAGCACATTGAGATATCATCTCACCCCAGTTAGACTGGCTATAATCAAGAAGACTAAGAATAACAAATGTTGGTGAGGGTGTGAAAAGAGAGGAACTCTCCTACACTGTTGGTGGGATGGTAAATTAGCACAGCCACTATGGAAAACAGTATGGTGGTTTCTCAAACAACTACAGATCTACCATATGATCCAGCAATCCCACATTTAGGCATAAACCCAAAGGAATGGAAATCATCACGTTGAAGGGATACCTGCACTCCCATGTTCATTGCAGCTCTAGTCACATTAACCAAGATATAGAACCAACTTAAATGTCCATAAATGGATGTTTGGATAAGGCAAATGTGGTATGTATGCACTATGGAATACTAGTTAGCCATAAAAAAGAAGGAAATTCTGCCATTTGCAGCAACATGGATAAGCTTGGAGAAAATTATGTTAAGTGAAATGAGCCAGGCACAGAGAGAAAAAAAAAACATGACCTCCATCATAAGTGGGAAGAGAGAGAGGGAGGGAGGGAAGGGAGGAAGGGAGGAAGGAAGGAAGGAAGGAAGGAAGGAAGGAAGGAAGGAAGGAAGGAAGGAAGGAAGGAAGACTACAGTGGTACATTGGACTTGCAGAGGGAGGGAACACACATAAAGCTGCTGGGGGTGGGGGGAGGAAGGGGAAGGGAGGTTTATGAGAGGTTGGGTAGAAGATATGGGAAATAATTGCAATTGGTGGTAATGGGCATGCTGATAGTATTGAGCTGATCATCACATCTTGGGCACAGGTGGTGACAGTCAGCTTTGTATCCATGAATATGCATAAACAAACAAACAAAAAAGTTCAAGGACAATTAGATGGGTACATATGTACAAATAGTATGGGCATAATATGTTTTCTTCTATTGACTTCATGCTCAGGGTTTGACAAAGATGGTCAGAAAAATATCTAGGCTTTCAACCTATCAGTTTAGCAACCCCAACAGCGAAAACATTTGCCTTTTCCTAACTGCTCTAGAAAAGTCCTAGGATTGCCTCTGAATAAGATGATTTTGATCACATGCCCACCTCTAAACCAATCACTATAAATATGAAATGCTTTACAATCATTGGCCAGGACGGAGGAATGTGTTGGCGTTCAATCTAGCAGGTCAACTAGGAGGAGCTAGGATCAGTTCCTTCACAATTACATGAACTGAGACAGGGAAAGGGCAAATTCTCCAAAGGAGGAGTTGACAAAACGGAAGGGAGGGATGCTGGGATGCTGGGAAGGATGCCTTCTATGGTAAAGAGTAGATTTTTAAACTTTGCAACACACTTTTTTGGAGCCCTACTCATATCTCCTCAGTCTTCAATATGTCTGTGTACACAAGTCCAACCTCCAATTGCCAGCGCTATGCTCCTTTGACACAAGGCTGAAGTTTGTTTTGCTGAAGTAAGTGGCAGGTCAGCAATCCTGGCCTGATGCTGACATGGGAATTAACTTCTCTCCATAACAGATTCAATCAGTAATTGTGTGACCTGGTGCGACCCAGATCCCCCATACCTCAAGTTAGATAATCCTGCGGTGTACGTGCTAGGAACTTTGGTTCCTAAAGTTCCCTAGCAGGATTAAACTCCATTTATCTGAAGCAATAACTTGATTAAAAAAATATCTTGTATTGAATTCTTTCTATTCCCTTTGCCAGTTCTCCATGTGCCTACCTAATACAGTAGGATAACCTCTCAAATAAACTAATTGTGCTTGAATCCTTGTCTTATAAGTCAACAACAATAAAATGGGCTGATTCATGAGGTAGTGGGGTTCTCGGTAATGGAAATATTCAATCATGAGTTGGATGAATACATTTGGGAAGATTCAAGAATAAAATGGCTGACTGGATTGAAAAAACCCCACATTTAGACCTGCAGTCCCTTCAAAGGCTGAGTCAAATCATTACTTGTACGACTTGTGACATTTTTACCTTTACAGAAATAGAGACCTTAAGTTCCTGGTTTGGATTGTGAAATTTATTAAAGGATATAATATATGAAGTTTTCTGGGGAGGGCTTTTTCCTGGAGGTTGTTTGAAAGTATAAGGTGTGACCTACTTTCTCTTTTGTTGTGACATATTCTCATAAAGAGACCTTCTGTGGATGCTCTGTTCTTCCTCAGCCTGGGAAGGACTCAAGGGTACAAGAGCATGTCATTTCCTTGGTCCTGACCAGTTTTAAAATTTGACACTCAGCCTCATCCAGGCAGAGAAGGAGCCTTCACAAGAAGATCTACAAAACAAAGAATATATGTGGCTGCCATGAAGAAGTGGGCAAGAGGGTGCTGTTCTCTGAAGTTCCTCGTGTTGGTTTGGACATGTGCCCGGTGCACAGAAGTGTAAAGGAAGTGATTTCTCTCAAAATAAACACATCAATCAAAAACAGATAAAGAAAATAACTACTTCACCTTTTTGACGTGTGAAAGAAAGCTTGTCATACGGAATTCATTCCCAAGTGATGTCTTTATCTTTCCAGTGGTGCTTTTCTCCAGCTCACTCAAAATACTAATAATGGACAAAATTTGTTGAGTGTTAACTATGTGCTGGGCACTAGGAAAATTACTTAATGTAAATTATTACATTGAATTCTCCCAAGAAATGTAATCGATGCCACATATTGTGTCAGCATTTTACAGATAAAGTAACCAAAGCTAAGAGAGGCTTAGTAGGCTTACTGAAGTTAATGCCACAGTGAGATACAGGCCTCTCTGTCTCTAGTGGCATATTAGTAATTGCTGTGTAACAAACTACTATACCTCAGGGCTTAGAACTGTAAGTATTTATATTGCTCACAAGTCTACAGGTCAGCTGGCTTACTCAAGCATTTTCCATCAGCCATGGGTTGGAGAGGCAGCTCTGCTGATCTTGATTGGACCCACTCACAGGTTTGAAGGCCAATTTGCAATTGATTGATCTAAGATGTCCTCAGATGAAACAACTGGATTCTCCTCCAGCCCAAGCCCAAGCCCAAGCTTGTTTTCATGGCAGTGATATGATTCCAAAAGAGTAAAAACATAACTGCACAGGGTCTCTTAAAGCCTAGCCTCAAACACACACAAAATCATTTATATGACATTATACTGGCTGAAGTAAGTCAAATGGCCAGCTCAAATTTGAGAGGCAGGGGAAAAGACCCTGTCTTTTAATGGGGGGAGCTACAAAGTCATGTTACAAAGGGCATATACACAGGGAGGAGTACAGGATTGCAATCAATCCACCAAGGATGCTTGGGTTTCTACCTCTTTGTCCTTCCTTGCATGTTGGCACCTCTCTGACAAAGCAGATCTGCAAGTGGTCTTCACCTTGGTTTTGCCTGAATAAACATCTAGGAGAAAAAGCCTATAAGCTGCCAGTTTTGAGATGGATATTTAGGTCTTGTAAGTTATCTCCTACACAAAGCTAAATCTTTTTTTCCAAATGCACCTTAAGTAGGCATCCAGCACCTGCTAAAACACTAACAGTGATGAGGAGTGCTTTGGTGCATGTGTTCCCAAAAGTTCATGTGTTAGAAACAGTGTTAAGAGGGTGGAAAATTAATTATGGTATTTGAAAGGTGGAGCCTTTAGGAAGTGATTGGATTGTGAGGACTATGCCCTCCTCAATGGATCAATCTGTTCATGGAGTAATGGGTTAATGGTTTAATGAGTTATCATGGCTGTAGACTGGTGGCTTTAAAAGAAGAGCACATGAAAGTATTCTTCCCCTCCTTGCCATGTGACACCCTGCTTCGCCTTGGAACTCTGTAGAGACTTCTCACCAAGAAAGCCCTCACCAGGTTTGCCCTTTGGATGTTGGACTTCCCAGCCTTCAAAACTGTAAGAAATAAATTCTATTTCTTTATAAATTACCCAGCTTCAGGTATTCTGTTATAAGCTACAGAAAAGAAGCCAATACTGGGAGCTCACTTCTTGAGGCAGCCTGTTCCGTTGTTCTTTCTTACACTGCACTGAAATCTTCCTTCCCGTACCTCCCCGTCTCCGTTCTTGTTCCTGCTCCCTGGAGCAGACTAGAACAGATCTATGACTTCTCCTATGTGACAACCATTTTATATCCAAAGTCATCCATCAATTTCTTCATCAATTCTTCATTTTTAAGACCTAATTCTTCAAATGCTCCACAGGTGAGATCTGTGCCTATACAAATTGTCAATGACCCTCCCTAATGCGGTACCCAGAGCCGTCCATATGCTCTGAACTCTGTCTTAGAAGTGTGGAATACAGTGTTCCTGTCAGCTCCCTGAATCTATGCACTCTGCTTTTACTAATACAGCCCAAAATTGTTTTGTTCCCTCTCCTTCACGTCCTCCTCCTTATATAATTGCACCAAACTCTATTGCATTAAATTGAATTTGGTTCCTCATTCACAATAAATGATTTGGAATAGGAACCACACCCCTATATTTGTGCAATTTGTTGTCAAATTTTCCGCCTTTCTCCCTTTATCAGTGCCTCTGTGATCTCAGTCCTATCCAACGAGTCAATGGCTGTCAACACTGATGCTGTTATCTAGTCTGTTTACTCATCATTCAATGGTTCTCTACTGAGATACTCTTCAATGCCAGGCTTGGTGATAGCTGATTAGGACACAAAAATATATGAACCCCAGCACTGGTTTTTGATGAGTGTGCAGGCTCCTGGGTGAGGCTGTGGTTTAAATCAGTTTTTCAGGTAACCTCAGTCTTTTTTAAGTGCATGTTTATCTTTCAGGGTTTCTCCCATACCATTCTTTTACATCTCGAGAGGAAACTTCGGTAGAGAAAAAAGATTGTAGTCCTGCAGTGTCAGGTGAGCACTGTTTGGTTCCCATACCATCTTGTTCTGCAGACTTCCTCTGCATGCAGATGCTGTTATTGGCTCTCAGACATTAGGCTGGTGTCCTCTGCCAATGACCTCAGATGTTGTTGAAACTTCAGCAGTGTTGAGGTCCACATTCTGTAGAGCCCTCATCTTGACTACAAGCCTCTGACCATGGAGTTTTCCTGAGGGACTTGCAGATTCTCTAGGCTTTTTCCAAGGATGCAGATAGCCAAGTTTTGACATCCTTAAACTCTTCTAAATGAGATTATGTTTCTCTACCCTCCAGATACCCTTGGCATCTCATACCAAGGGGTGAGTCGGAACTTGAATAGTTGTGCTGTGCCACTCATGTTTCCATCCTCAGTCTCCAAGCTACTACTGAGCACCAGAGGTGTCACCTCTTCCCTGCTGTGCTAACTTCCCTGCGCTAGTCAGATCCAGCCTTCTCACTGTGTTCTGTAACCTGCTCTATGAATAGCCCTCAAGTTCCACCTCTATGGAAGTCATAGACCTTTTTTGTTTGTTTTCTCTCTGCCAATAAATCCAGCCCTATGCACATCAAAAGCATTTGCTTTCACACCATTGTCTCACTAGATTCATTACAACAGTATTCCAGAAGTCAAAGCAACAAAGTCACCGTTTTCAGACTGGTTTTGTGCTCACATGAAGAAAAAAAGGCATTGATTTTATAGGGACAGAAGGAAAAGGGACGAGAATCCAGGAACCAGGGTTGCTGGCTACAGAGAAGTTTATGATACTATTCTCTTGAGATGTATATATACATTTCAAAATTATATTCAAATATATATTCAAACATATATTCAAATATATATATTTGAAATTTCCACAATAAAAACCTTTTAAAAGCTTAATTCCTATTAATCTTATGAAGAGATTTAGCATGCCAAAGAATAAACAAAAGAATCCAGGAAGCAGAGTGACAAGAATCACATAACTTGAGTGAAGGTTTCCAAAAGGCTTAATGGGATTGCTTCACCTTCTCTTCTTCTCTGCACCATCTAAATTCTCATAACAGAAGGATGGTTTACTAAACTCTAATCCTCTCTCTCTCTCTCTCTCTCTCTCTCTCTCTCTCTCTCTCTCACACACACACACACACACACACAAGCACAGAGAGAGAGGGAACCAAAATGGACCGATGACCAGTGTCAGGAAGATTAAACCCCAAGTTAATTCCTATAACAGCAGAATGATCTGAGATAAAAAATGACACAAACCCCTCTGCACCCCACAAGCAAAGAGTCCAATGTCAATGGGAGACAGAAAAGAATGTGGAGACAGTGATGTGAAATTACCCATTTTCTCAGACTGCTCAAGTTACTTTGGAAAATGGGGTTATACGTGGCTAAGACAGAGCTGGTGCACTAGTGAGTGGTAGAGACAGTGAGAAAGCATCTCATAATTTGAATAAGATTTTCTCTTTCTTCCCATGTATATTCCATGCCACAACATGGAAAAATAGCATGCAGATTCATTCATTCGGTCACTCAGGAAATAGTATGTGTCATACCCTTTTCAAAGCATTGAGAATACAGTTGGAACCAAAACAGACAAAAGTCTCTGCCCTGATGGTGTTTAGTTGCAATTGGGAAAATACTAACTTTAAATAAAATAAGCAGATCCAAGTATAGTAGATAAGGTGATGATTACAGCTATGGAAATAAGTAAAGCAGGTAAGAATAGATGAAGGCCCTTCTTGGAAAGGGGGTGCTGTTTGAAATAAAGTAAAGGAAGGCATCTCTGAGACAGTTACATTTCAACAAAGACCTGAAGGAGATAAGAGAGATCTGGGAGAAGTTTCCATCAAGTGCCTAAGGCAGGAGATTGCTGACTTTTTTCAGGGATAGCAAAGGAGGCCAGTGTGACACAAGAGGAAGACAACCAGGAGATAAAGTCAGAGAAACAGTGGGAGCTAGATTTCATAGGGACTTACAGGCCATTATAAGAGTTCAGACTTTTATCATGAGTAAAGGGAAAAGCCACTGGAGGCCTTGAGCAAGCTGTGACATTACAGAATTTACATTTTAAGAGAATCACTTAGCTGTGTGTAGACTGTAAGTGAGTCAAAGGCAGAAACAGGGAGACCAGATATCAGGCTTTTGAAATAAACCAAATAAGAGATGATGGTGGCTTGGACCACAGTGGTAGTGCTGGAGATGATGACAAGTAGATGGACCCTGAACATATTTTGAATACAAAACCAACAAGATTTGCTACAAATTATATGTGGAATGTGAGCCAAAGAGAGGAGTTAGAAGCTTTTCGTATTATGGAAGGATGGAGTTGTCATTTATTGAGATGGAAAAGACCATTTGTTTGGAGTAAACTGTCTCGGACATTCAAGTGGGAGTGTTGAACTCATTTTGTGGCATTCACAGGGGAAACACACGAACTTGGTATATAAATTTGGGAGTTATCATTGTACAAAAAGTATGAAGACTATGAGGCTAGTGGGAGTGAGTACAGATAGGGAAAAGTGATGTTTAAGAACTAAAGCCTAGATAGAGCACACTGAAGTTTAGTGGTCAGGGAGTTGAGAGGCAAAGAGTGGAAGAGACTGAGAAGGAGCAGCCAGTGGAGAGTGTAAGAATGATATCCTAAAATAAATAAGAAATGCATTTCAATGCAGAGGGAGTGGCCACTTGGTCAAAAGCTGCCAAGAAGTCAATTAAAAATAGGAATGAGATTTGCAACATGCAGGTCTTCAGAGACATTAATTAGCAAGAGACATTTTTATAAAGTGGTGAGGATATAAGGATGAATGGAGTGAATTCCACAGAGAAAAGGAGACTGATTTAAAGACAATGAGAATAAGCATCTCTTTGGAGGAGTTTTGCTGAAAAAAGGGAGGCAGGGAAATGTGGCAGTAACTAGGAGGAAATGTGGCATCCAGGGAAGGAGTTTTGGAGATAGGAGGAATTATACACCAGCTTCATTTGCTAATAAAAATATTTGTGCAGGAGATAAGAGATGCTTGCTGGGGCAACATCCTTGAGTAGGCAAGAGGGGATGGGTTCTGGCGCAAACATGCTGAGATTGGCCTTGAACTCAAACATGGATTGTTCATTCAAAGTAACTGGAAGAAAGGTGAACACATGGTGCAGATACATACAAGACAGAAGTAGAGAGGAATCAGGAGAAAATCATCTTCTGCTTTATTCTATTTTTCCAGTTAAATAGGAAACAAAACCTAGAGATTGTAGGTCACTGTGCAGTCAAATCTTTTGGGATTCAAGGTCCTAGAATGAGTGAGATGGAAAAACAGAGGGTGGTGGTGAGAGAGTGAAACTGAGATTGTAGACGGTAATACTTATTTTAATGCCAAGACGTGGGGAGGAGAGAAAAGGGGTATAAAACCTAAAACACCAGGTTACTGGAAAGATTATCTTCACTGATAGTGAAATCACCAGTCCATGATATGATTAGTAACTAAGATTATGAGGACAAGTCAGGAGTTAAAAACTTCACAGAATAAGAGGGTGTGGGTATGTGAACCATGGTCTGCAGATGCCCGCAGTAAGGAGGGGTAACTGATGGTACAGGCTGATGACATAAACTTCAAAGTGGGGTTTCAGAGAGGAAAGAGGGAGAAGAGACTAGAGGCTATAAGGAGGAAACAGGAGGACACCTATCCCACCTCCAACTAATGGGAGAGGGAGGAATAAAAGAAAAAATAATACAAACTAAAAGGGCTTTATGGGGAGGCAGGGTTTCCAGGGGTATCTGAGTTTCGATTAGAGCAAAAAGGTGTACAGGAACTTATAGAGAAGGGGTTCAGGATATAAGAAATTTTGCTGATGACTGATTTATAATCGCACAAAACACAATGGGAGGGTTTGGGAATTAGGGTGAAGTGAAGATGTGGTGAAATCAGGTGGTATACAGAGCTGTACTAGGGGAATATGTGAGGGAGAAAGGGTGACCCAGGTGTCTTGAGATTCTTATAGTGTCTGATGGGGATCAAAGCACCATCATGTTCAACACATGGGTGGGAAGACTGTGAAGTCGGTAGGGGACAAGGGAGGTAGGGGACAAGGTCTTTCCCAGAGCACCCAGAGCTCTAAGGCACTCTCTTCTCTCTCCTGCCAGGGGTAGCATGGAAATCAGGGAAGAAATGGTGTTACCAGAAACAATGAAGCCTGTGTCCCTCTTCATTCTTGCTGATGTTCTCAGCTTTGTTCATTCATTAAACAAATACCTATTTGAATCCTAATAATCCTGAATACCAGATGATCAAATATAATAGTGAGGAAAAGTCAGTTTCTTCTCTCATGGAATCTTCAGAGTAACGGAGAAAACTTACTTGATTCATTCAATCAACAAATATGTATAGAGTGACATGATGAGATTTGCATGATCTCTTTAAGATTCATTTGGCTGCGCTGTTGAAAATGGATTCGAGCAGAGCAAGCAAGAGTGAGGCAGGGAGACCAGTCAGGATGTCCTTGTTGTAGTCCAAATGGGAAGCAAGAGAGCTTAAGAAAAATCACGGGGATAGAGAGAAGGGAGTGGATTTGAAATGTATTTGTCAGAAGTATAGACCCCAGGACGTGGTGAGGACTGGGAATGAGGGAAATAGTAGTGTCAAAGAATTTCTATGTATTGGACCTGAGCAACCAGACCATCAGTGTATGGTGATGTCATACACTGAGATTAGAAACATTGGGGATTACCAGTTTGGGGGGAAGAGAATTAAGAGTTCATTGAAGTCTCCAAATGGAGTTAAACTAGTTATCCAAAAATATATGCTAGTCATTCTCCTATGAGCTTAACAGATATTAACTCACTGACTAGCACAACATTACCAGGATGATACTAATACCTTCCCATTTCACAAGGAAAACACTGAGGCCCACAGCGGTTCAATAACTTCCCCCACAGTCATGCCAGCTCTGAATCCATCCCAAAGCCCGTGCCTTACCCATTATTCTATACCCTCTCTCCAGGGGATGCTTAATTATCTGAATCTGAATATTTAAAACCTCAGAGAAGGCATTTGGGCTGGAAATAAAAGGGTACTTCAAAAAGTTCATGGGAAGATTCATATTCTGTCTCAGTTCTATTTTTCCACAAACTTTTTGATGTATCCTCATATACACTTGAGTCATAATCAGGAACAATTAGACCTAAGGAAAGAGTCTACACACAGAAGAGAAGAACTATTGAGAGTCTGAGAAACCGGGGGAAATTGGAGTGGTTCCAGAATATGAAATATTGAGAAATGTTTGCTTTTAGAAATGGGAGCGTTGAGGTCTGCCATAACAAAGTACCACAAACTGATGGCTTAAAAAAATATTTATTCTCTCACAGTTCAGGAAGCCTGCAGTCGAAAATCAAGGTGTCGGCAGAGTTAGTTCCTTCTGAGGTCTCTGGGGGAGAATCTATTCCATGTCTCTTCCTAGCTTCCAGTGCTTGCTGGCAATCTTTGGTATCCCTTGGCTTGTAAACACTTCGCTTCAATCTCTGACTCTGTATTCACATGACATTCTTCCCTTTGTCTCTGTGTCTGTGTCTCAAAATCAGCCTCTTTTTATCAGGACACCAGTCGCTGGATTTAGGGCTGAACCTATTCCAGTATAACCTCATCTTAACTTGATTACATCTGCAAAGACCCTATTTCCAAATAAGGTGACATTCACAGGTTCTGGGTGGGCATGAATTTTGGGTGGACACTATTCAACCCACTAAAGGATGAAAAGATAAAATTACAACAAAATATTTTTTTGATTCTATGTTGATTATGTGCCAGTACCTTCCTGCTAAAATATAACATAAATTGAACTCATGAGCAAAGTTTCATTTTCTTCCCCACTGGGAATGTTTTTGTTCACGTAGTACAATCACTTGGTCATATCTTTTAGCAGGTGACCACATTTTCTCTAGGTCAGTGGTTATCAGACTTGTTAACAGGAATGCTGGTTACAACCCCCCAAAGTTTCTAATTCAGTAGTTCAAAAGTATAGCCCCCAAATTTGCATTTTTAGCAATGATGCTGCTAGTGCCTGACCATACTTTGAAAATCACCTCTCTAAACTCCTAGAAACCTGTTTTTTCCAGCTCTACACTTAAAGAAATGAGTTCAGCATTACGGCAATTATTTATTTCTCTGTTTCCTATGTGTGGTTGATACAGGTATGGAAAAAGAACCTAACAGAGGCAGGAATGTAGTTGCTTATTCTGATGCTAGTTGTAAAGCACTTTACCATACTCCATTCAATGTAACTTTTGAATAAGTTGGATTTTGTTGCCCCATTTTACTCAGGAAAACTTCAGTTCAGAGGTGTAAATTACCTTGAAGAATATTATCACCAGCTGAGGACAGAAGTGTTTTCCAGCCTTTTCACTCTAGGGCCAGTGCAATCTCTGCTGCTCAGCAGCTGTTTTACAGCTTTTAAACCTGAATTTTGATGACAAAGATCTGGGTGGTGATCCATGGAAGGTTGCTGCAAATTGAGACCACCTGCAGGTTTGTCTGCATCGCATTTGTGCCTCTAGCTGCATCATCAAGGTGCTGCTGCTGCTGTTCCCTTGCCCTCCTCTAATCTTAAAGGGTTTATCAGCCAAACTCATCAAAGTTCTTTGTTCTGTGTTCCCTCTCTTTGTCCAAATGGCAATTTTCGAATATTCACCCCTTGCCCTCCTCTAATCTTAAAGGGTTTATCAGCCAAATTCATCAAAGTTCTTTGTTCTGTGTTCCCTCTCTTTGTCCAAATGGCAATTTTCGAATATTCAAAGGCACATTTCCTAACATTCTCTGATGTTAATTGGTCCATGACGCTTCCTTCCGAGGAACCAGAAAGGTAAATATAAAGCGGTCTGTGTTCTGTACAGGTTGCCTCAACCTTCCTTCCCCACAACAATTCCTCCCCATCAGACAGCTGGCAGGTGGTAGAGCTGAGATCGGAACCTGTGCAGTCTGTCTCTGAGCCAGTGTTATAACCAATTCATGCAGGCCCTTCTCACTGTCCCCAGCAGCTCTTCATTTTCTATCAGAATCTTGCTAAACTCAACCTGACACCAAAGGTGCCAACCAACTCACCCCACAGCTTTGCACCTTCTGTGCGTCCCAGCCGGTGGGCTATTCCAGGCAGAGGAGTCTCCAGCTCATCCTCCACACCTATCATGCTTGCCAATGGCTCCATGCCTTCATGCAGGTGACATGTATCAGAATAGTTAAAAATAGAAGCTTTGGACCCTAGCTACTCTAGATATGACTCTCCACTTCTTGCCTTACTGTGTAACACTGAGCACGTTACAGACTTGTCCAAGCCACTATTTCTTAATCTGTAAAATGGGTACAAGAATATCAAGCTTACCTAGTTGCTGTGAGAATTAAATGAATATTTTAGGCAGCAAGTAGCAACTCATTCACTGGAGCGCTTACTATTTATATCATGCTACTGCCCCCATCTAGAGCCCCCAATCTATTCCTTTCTGCCCAAATGTTCTTAAATGCTCATCTCACTCTTTCGTCACACAAAATACCTGACCAGTCCTGCCATGATTGTATTACATATTTCGTTTTCTCACAGCCTTGTGTACTGTACTGCGGGGATCCTCCTACTGCTGTTTCTCAGCCTATTGTGCCTCTTTGCCGCCCCAAATGGCTCTTTGAAGCCTACAAGACCTCATTTGACAATAATAACCACCATTTGGGGCTTTTAATATTGCCAAAAAATTTGCACATGGGTTAGCAATAAACACCACTACCTCAGATGGAAGGTGCTATTATAATTCCCACTTACAGGAGAGCAAAGTGACACTCAGTGAGTTTAAGTATAATCGTAGTATCTCAGAGCTGGAAGGAATCCTAAAATCTATTCTGCTTCACTAGGCCAATACTTGGAATTCCTCCCCAATGCAGCTCTAGTTCTCCTGTGACAATCATTCACTATCTTTGAGGCCAACATGTACACACGCGCGCGTGCGCGCGCACACACACACAGAGCAGGGTTCGTGGAAAAATAGAATTAAAAGATAATTCAAATCTTTCAATGAACTTTTTGAAATATATCCTATTATTTACCTCCATAATGAGACTGCAACTTTCTTAGCTACTTTAAGTCCTCATCATTACCCAAGCCCCTTGACCCTTCCTAAAATACTTCAAGGCCCTGGTCCCTTTCTCCTTTTCCACCTGCCAGCAGCATCAAACAAACCTGCACATACCAGAGGGTTTCCCCCTAGAAGTCTAACTGATGCTGCTCTTCTTGCTTCCGTTCAGACATTTCAGCACCAGATACTTCAGCTCACCTACCTTTCCTGCTCCCTCTCTGCTTCCAAACCCTGGAGACAGGCTTCTCTCCCTGTCCTCTAAGGCTGGGTGAGGAGCTCACGAGCGGAGTCATCAGACTGTGGTGTAACTTTCTGTTTACATGCCTCTTGCTCCACCACACTTGGAGCCCCTTGCAAACAGGACCTGGGGCTTTGCTCACTGTCATATTTGGATCTAGTACCGTCCCTGGCACGCAGCCGGCTCCCAGCATTTAACTGAATAAGTGAATGTCTTTATGAATTAGTGCAAGAATGCCAAGCACAGTGTTGGGCAGACAGGCAACTGTGAACCACTGCTTGCTGACATGGTCTTAGTAAGTACGATGCTCTGGAGCTCCTGGTGAACCTCCTGATGGGTTTGCCTTGCTTTGCACTGAAGCCTGGGAGTGCAGAAGGAAGGTGCTGGGGGTCAGCTGCTGCAAGGCCCTGCTCTCTCTATGGTGTCTAACCGATGCCACCTTTCTTCCATTCACAAACTTGAGCTCCTCTATGGCCAGTGAAAAAAAAGTGCTTCTAGGGTTGAGAAGAATAGGATGTGGGCAAATTTCACCTCTGAACTGTCGTCCAAGTACAGATGTGAAGCTGCTACAAGTCAAGATATTTTTCCAGGAAGTTTCCATTAACTTACATGGCTTTCCAGTAAGGTGCAAACACACATGGGGCTTATCACTTCCAGACATCACCCTTCCCTTCCAGTCATCCTTTGGAACATCATCATCCCAACACTCAGCTCCCATTCCATCTAATGCTCTTCTCCACCCACACTGGGAGTTGCCTCTGAGATGCCCCAGTAAGGTCACACACCATGCAACCCATCAGACTAGACCTACCCAGCTGGCAGCCATCTTCATGAGCTGTAAAGCCTCTGCTGGGCTGGAAAGCTCCTCCTTCCCCAAGTTCATACTTGTAAGCCTGATGCAGTTCTCTGGTGCTTCAGGATGGAGAAAATTAACACTTCATTTCTTTCCATTTCCAGTCCAGTCACTGGGGCAGCCATGCTCAGTGACAAGGCTCTGATTATGAGGCTACATGTTGGCACAGTCAGCAAAAGGCTAATTCTAACACAGTAATGAGTGTTAGTTAAACTACGGGGAAAAAAGAAAAAAGAAAACAGAAGCATCAGCAATTGCACAGTTGGAAAAAGATGCTATCTGGGACAATAGACTAAATCAAAAGATGTTAAATCAATGCTATTCAACAAATAGGCCCTAGAGAAATAAAAACAGTGCAGGAAAACAGGATGCCTGCCCTTGTGTGTAGGGCACTGGACTCACCCAGTGAGCTTGAGAAGAAACTCACTTCTTTTGGTTCACTTATAAAACGGGGAGTATGATAGGAGAGCTGGTATCCAGCCTTTTTAGCACAAGGAATATCTCTTGGTTGCTTTTCCCTGAGGATCCAACGTTTTGAAAAAATTTAATCCAAAAATAAATAATGGCAGTTTTCGCTAGTAGTTAATTCATCGTCCCATTTTTTATTGAGTGAAGATATTTAAATTACTAATCAAAGGTTCCTATCAACAGGAATCAGACAGTAATTCCAGCTTGAGGCTCAGATTATTTAATATTTCAGTTAGTTTATAAAGTGGTAACACAAATTAACGTGGAATTTTTAAAGGCTTTTTAAAATATTGAGAACTGCTCAGGCTTTCCCCCCTCCAGGCTCAATGCTAAACTTTTCTATGGTTCCTCCTTAGTGTGCTATGAATGAGGAATGATGTACTGTGCATTTGTTCAAAAATTCAAGCCGTCTCTTTGGTTTTTACATGGAAATGATGTTCAATCCCATAGACTTGAATCTTTGTATTTCTTTATTTCAACCTATTAGGGGAGTTCTTCAAGGTTTACTAAAATTGAGTTATTTATAAAAATAAATTCTGACTATTACTAGCAATTACTAAGGACTCTAATTCAGTCCTGTCCAAGTTTTGGCTACCTTACAACATTTTAAAATGTTTCAAAGCTGTTACTGTGAATGGCTCATGCAACCAACATCATTAGAGAAGATTATATTTTATGTTTTAAAGTTAATGTTATCAATTAAAATTAAAAATTCAATTTAAAAAATTTAAGCCAAAAATTAAATTTTAATTTAAAAATTAAAATTCTTTTACCGTTTTAAAAAGTCTTTCTAGAACAGGTTATACCCTTAAACAGAGAATATGAAACCTATTTAACTTTACCAATGGCTATTATAAAATTCACTCTTACTGTTTATTGGAGGGAGAGAGAGAGAGAGAGAAACACCAGGTCTGAAAGCCTCATTTGGCTACCTAGATTTGGCCATGCCTGAATACAACTAACATTTAGTTGGCAATTACATGAATCCATTATTTCTTTTTTTTTTTCTAAAAACGTATTTGAAATAGTTTTCTTTCATATTATTTTAAAGAGTTACTTATATTCTTCCCTCAGGATATTAGTACAATACAAATTACATGTAAGGTCATTAGGCTGAATAGAATAGTACCTGAAAGTTCTTAGCACAAAGTAGATGCTCAGTAAATTAGTTGATAGACAAATTCCTCTGGAGAGATAATCTGCTCTTAATTTTCTACAAATTCTTTGTTTAGTTTAAAGGAAATAAAATCATGCCCTAAATTTTTTAGTAGCACTTCAGAGTTTTCAAAATATTTACCCAGCTAATATTTTACTTTGTCTGCAACTACCTCTCTACCTCTTCCAGCTGTTTCCCAGTCTGCTGACTACATAGCCGAACTGAGAGAGAATAAAGTTTGGGAAGAAGGTATATATATATATGGAGGGATTTTATTCCAAAGGCAAAAAGAGGTTATTATTTATCAAAAAATATATTTTGAGCACCTTCTATATAATAGGCCCTGGGGCTACAGTGGAGAATAAGACAGGCAAGGTCATTGGCTTCTTAGATAAAAAAAATGAACAGACCACGCAACTCATGTTCATCCCTCCCCCAACACCCCTCTTCCCCTGGCTAGAGAGAGTGGCAGGCAATTGCCCTTTGTCTATCTTCAAATGAACACATCAATATCTGAACAGACCACGCAACTCATGTTCATCCCTCCCCCAACACCCCTCCTCCTCTGGCTAGAGAGAGTGGCAGGCAATTGCCCTTTGTCTATCTTCAAATGAACACATCAATATCAGATGGAGTTAAAAAGACATGAGTTTTAGGCAAAAACCTTAAAACCCTTACTTAGCCTCTATAGCTTACTTAACCTTTCTAAGCCTCTAATGGGACTTACCTGCCAGGGTTGCTGGGAAGGATTCATGAAGATGATGCATATCATAAAATGTACCCAGCACACTGAAGTGCTCAGTGAGGGAAAGAATTATAAATTGAGGAGGACAGAAGGAGCTTACCAGCTGTCTTCAGTAATGTCTATTTTGTATTACATAAGGAGTGCTAAGGCACTATGTAGAAATATATATAAAATTCATGCATAATCTCAACGCCTCCTCAAAACACAACTTCCATTTCCCTATGTCCTCTTTCTCCCCTTGACCTCAAGTATGCATGACATTTGAGGAGCAAAGATAAGTGTTGAGTTAGCATTTCTAAATTCATCATTTTCTTCTCTGAATATTGCATGGAAAGTTTCCACATTCGCAAGCTCCATTTTTTATAGCCATAGCACAGTATTTAGGCATTATCTTTTGAGGGCACACTTACATTGCATCCTGTACTGAGCAACATGAGAAGGGTGGCCAAGTACATCTTCATACAGAAAATGTGACAATTCTTTTGCTGTAAGACCTTAGAAAAGGCCCTTGGGGTTATAGACCAAGTTTTATTACCATCTCTCCAGGATTTGATTATAAAATATTATTTAGTTACCAAAGTCCTTTGGAGAATTTAGGGAGATTGTACGGATGTGGTATATTGGGGAGTGTGAAGAGGTTGTGCAGAGGGAGGACTGGGGTTTAGGGTGGAATGGGATTGGTTATGGGGAAGGAGTGCTGGAAATCACTGTGGGGTGTGCAGTGGTTATAGGGGAGGTGACTGAGGATTATTGTGGAGCATGAAGGGTTTGTCATATTTGAGGATTGGTGTTATTGAGGAGTGTGATTTGGTTGTGGGCATGACAGGAGTGGGATTTGCTATGAAGGGAACTTGTCATTTAGGGAGCTTAAAAAGGGGCTTATTGTGGAGGTGAAAGGATTGAGAATAACCGTGGAGTTAAACGGGTTACTGGGTTAGAGAATGGGAATTTACTATAGAGCAAGAAAATGATTATAAAAGTGAGTGGATTGGTATTTATCTGCGAACCATTTGTAGACAGGAAGGTTCAGGGATTAACATAGAATGAGGGCTGTGGGAGGGAAGAATTGGTATTTTCTGTGGAATGAGAAGCATTTGGGGGAGAAAGGATTAAAAATTACTGTCAAGTGTGCAGAGACAACCTATGGATTGGGAGAAAATATTTGCAAGCCATACATTTGATAAGGGGTTAACATCCGAAATATATGAGGAGATCAAACTACACAATAGCAAGAAAACAAACAAACAAAAAAATGTAAATATGGGCAAGGGAGCTGAATAGGTATTTCTCAAAAGAAGACATACAAATGGCCAACAGATACATGAAAAAATGCCCAACATTGCTAATCATTAGTGAAATGCAAATTTAAACCACAATGAGATATCATCTCACAGCTGTCAGGATGACTACAAACAAAAAGACAAAAGATAAGTGTCGCTGAGAATATGGAGAAAAGGGAACCCTTGTACACTGTTGGTGAAAATGTAAATTAGTACAACCATTATGGAAAGCTGTATGAAGGTTCCTCAAAAAACTAAACTTAGAACCACCATATGATCCAGCAATGCCACTTCTGGGAATTTATCCAAAAGATTTGAAATCAGTTTGAGAAAGAGACGTCTGCACTCCAACGTTCATTGTAGCACTATTCACAATAGCTGAGTTGTGGAATCAATCTAAGTGTCCATCAACAGATGAATGGATAAAAAAACGTGCTATATATACACCGTGAAATACTATTCAGCCACAAAAAGAAGGAAATACTGTCATTTGCAACAACATGAATGGTATTAGAGAACATTCTGCTAGGTGAAATAAGTTCTGCAAAGACAAATACCATATGTTCTTACTTACATATGGAATCTAAAACAATCAAACTCATAGAACCAGAAAGTAGAATCGTGGTTACAGAGGCTGAGGGGTGGGAGAGATGGGGAGATGATATTCAAAGGGTACAAAATCTCAGTTAGACAGGAGAATTTTTTTTTTTTACTTCTATTGCATAGCATGGTGAATATGGTTAATAGCATATTGTTGCACATTTCAACGTTGCTAGGAGAGTAAATTTCCAATTTTCTCACCACAAAAAATGTTGAGTATTTGAGGTGATAGAGATGCTAACTTGCTTGATTTAATTATTCCACATTGTATTCGCATATCATAACATCACTCTGTATCCTATATATTTATACAATTATAAATTAAAAAAGGAAAAATAAGAAAATGACTGTGGCATGTGAATGGCTTTGAGGAAAGAGTGCTGGGGCTTAGTGTGGAATATGAAGGGGATGTGAGGTAGATTGCAGCTGACTGCAGAGTATGAAGAGGTTGAGGGTTTGAAGTTTGGGGTTTACCATGGAGTGTGCAATGTCTGTAGAGAGAAAAGACTAGGGATCAATGTGGAATTCAGAGGACTATGGAGGCAGCACTTTGGGTGCACTATGGAGTCTAAGTCTAAGGTTGAGGCGTGGTGGACAGGTGCCTACTGTGCAGTGTGAAGGCGTGGCAGGTGAGGTTGAGGTGTCATGTGGAGTGTGAAGTACATTACATACCATTCTTTTCCAGAAGGTAGGGGGACAATGTTTTTGCCCCTCCCCACTCCTACCACTCAAACTTGAATACTTTTGTGTGAACCATGCCCAATCTGAACTGGTAATTCTCTCGGCAACCTTTTCTTTCCAGGCCATAAAAATGCAGTGGCTTGTTAATCATACAACTATTTAACCCAGTCCCTCCCTAGTCCTACAACTTAGCTCCAAGCCCGTAACGTATAATCTACCCACCCACACACACTGAAATGAGATTATTGTTCCCACAGAAAAGAACCCTGCCACCGCACAAGTCCCAACTTTGTTCTAGAGGGTGATAAAAAGGAGACGGAAAAGGCCTGGAGTTGTTTGATAGGCTTTTACAGAAGGCACGGAAAGGATGAAAGGTTACCCTCCCAGGTACACAGTGTGAAACAGTGTTCCAGCAAACATCCAGAGGGTTCCCAGGCTCCACCTGGGCACATTCTCCAACCCTTTGATCAAGAAGCCATCACGAATTACTGATAGTTACAGGGGTGTCCAGAATGAATGCATATATCTATGCCCTAAAAGTAAGAGCTGCCAGAGAGGAAGAATATCCATGAATAGAACACTGTGGCAAGCAAGAACCCAGGCTGAGGAGCAACTTGCTATGGCGGAAAGAGAGAAGTTTTGGGGTATCATGCAGACCTGCATTCCAGTCTCAATCCTGCCACTTACTATCTGTGAGGGTCAAAAACACAACTACTAATAGAGTCCCTTCTATGTGCCAAAAACATAGTTATAACTATCCATAAGACCCCAGCAGGTACCACCGTCACCTGCTCCGAGTTAGAGCTTTTCCACCTTTAAAATAGAGATGATAAAAATCTACATTATATAATTGTTACAAAGAGAGGAGAAAATGCAGAGACCGTGGCTGGCTCACACTCGGCGAGCAGCTTCCTTGCTCATTGGGCAGGGCTAGTTACAGCAAATCTTAGAGAATGGGATTCTGGAAAACACCATTCATTTGAGGGTCAAACACCCAGCTGCAACTCTGGAAAGAGACCCACCTAAAGAAAGTTTGGGGTCAGTAAGCAGAACTTGAGCTTCAACTCCCTGTCCATCCTAGAGACTAGAGGAGCTCCTGGATTAAAATGACATATCACAGGGGATGCTGAGAGAGTATTAAAAGGGACTAGAGCTCTGGGCTGGGAACCTGGGAGTAAGAGTCAAAGATGGACTTGCTGGGAGACTGCTGCAGGCTTGGAACGAGATAGATGTGCTTTGACTTTCTCTCATTCCTTCCTAGAGAGGCAGATAAAAACACAACAAATCAGTCTGTCCTTTGAAGATGAAGTTCCAGATGGAAAAAGGCAAGCGCGTTGTTCTCTGTGAATATTTCCCTTATCTCTCCCCACTGCCCTAGCAAAACCCGAATCCCCTGGGCACCAGTGCCCTGTGCAGAGTCATCTAATGTTACCTGAAAATCAATTACTGAAATATCTTTCTCCTTCCTAAACTGAAAACTTCTCCAAGGTAGAGACTTTGTTGTAATGTGTGTTGGTATTAATTGCCTTACACACAGATATATTTATATATACACAAACACACTATTAAAAAAATTAAATGATATATATGAACTATTTTGAACTTTGCATTTTTGCTTGAAGTTTAGGGTAATAACCCTTTTTAATGGTTGCAAATATTTTATCATGTAGATGTACTATAATTAACTTACGCATTCTACTGCTGATGAATTTTTATTATCTTTCCTATCCCCTTTGCTTTCTCAAGTATACTGACCACAGTCTTTTTCTGCATCACTGATTACTTCCTAATAAAAGAATCCTAGATGTGGCTACCACACTGTCTTGTATATGGTAAGGCACTGTTGTAAAGAACAAAAACTCTGGAATTAGACCACACTGACTAGCTGTATGACATTTGCTAGGATATTCAACCTCTCTGAGCCCCAGTTTTCTTACTCCAAACTGCAGCTGATAATAATAAACAACTCATAAGGTTTTTGCAAAGAGTAAATGAATTAAGTCATACAGAGTAAATGAGTAAATTGCATAGAACAGTGCCTGGCACACAGTAAGTGCTCTGTGCATGTTTGCTATTATTATTTATATTTACACAGCTGTGTCCCACAAGACTGGGAGACCCACGAGGACAGTGGCCATGTCTCACTCAGTCATGTACTCAAAACACCCCCCAGTGTGGCACTGAGGAGGAGCTCTGTGCCTATATGCTGAATAAGTAAGAAATGTAGGTGTAGTAATCAAATATTGTCCTTGTTATGCCCAATATTCCACAGTGAGTGGTTCATTGATTTGTATTAAATCTTTATCCCAGAATATATATTGACACTTACCAGTCCTTTGCACCTTCATTTGGATAAGTTTACTGGATATTTCCCAGAGATAAGAATTGATAAGAGGAAGGAAAAAACACATGGGATCTAGGTGCCCTAAAGAAAAAAAAACAGAGCAGACACCATCAGGGGAGCAGAGGATACAGGAATGGAGGCGGTCAGTCTGAAAACTCCTCAGTTTTGTCCAAGGTTGGCTCTGCACCTGTAAAATTATATTAAAGTCAGGCTTCTATTCATTTAACTGTGGCTGATCATTCCCCTTCCATCAACAGAATAAACCAAGAATGAGGAAGCAAGCAAGGAAGGAAGCCAATGATTACTGAGTGCCTACTGTACAACAAACACTTTTCAATAAGAATCTTATTTGAATCTCACCCCTTCCATCAACAGAATAAACCAAGAATGAGGAAGCAAGCAAGGAAGGAAGCCAGTGATTACTGAGTGCCTACTGTACAACAAACACTTTTCAATAAGAATCTTATTTGAATCTCACAGACACCCTGCGAGTTACGTATTATTACCCCCTTTCCACAGATGAGGCACACTCATGCATGCGCATACAGCTAGGAAACAAAGCAATGGTTTAAAGTCTTCCCTTTTTAGTTCTCAGGTCTATATTTTCCTTTCCTGTTTAAGCAGAAAGGGTCCAAATAGGGCTCATTCCCATGAAGCAAAGCATTGCAAGCACAGCATTCTTGCATTCTGAACCAAGCAGGAAAGGGGAGAGTCCATCAATTTTAAATCCCATCCATAAAACTGCCAAGAAGCTAGCACAGTCATTGGCCTTTGTTTTTGCTTAGGTACCACGGTTGGAGATGGAAAGAAGCAAAGTCGCTGAAAATCTCTCCCAGTCAACAAGTGGGAACTTGCATCATCAGGGAACAGATACTGCTGAACGTTCTGTAGTTGGAGAAAATCCAGCACAGCTGAATATCAGAGACGGCGTGCAAGGATTTGCATAAATATCCTTTCAGTCACCAGCTTCTGTGTTGGTTATAAAAAAGAAGGGGGGAAAAAAGGTTCTTTATTGTTCTTATTTTTTGTTTTTTACTGTGTCAAACTGTGATCCTCATCAAAGAAGGCCAAAATGATTCAGTGTGGTCCCTAGGAAGGTTTGATATTTTCCAGAGAAAGGTTCAAATAAATTTGGAATATATGTGCTTCATAGGCATACAAATCATTCATATCCTAAGGTAAAATCTTAGATTTATTTCCAATTTTGCTTCCAAGTATTTCATAATACAAATCTATTATTACCTCACGTTATCATTTCTTTTTCTTAATGAGGAAATAAAGTGGACACTTGATTTTTTTTCCCCCTAGACAGGTGGAAAAACTGAAGAACTAGCATTAAGTGACTCACCTAAGTCTAGAAAAATAAGATGTTTTAAAAAAGAAATAAAAATAAAACCAACTTTTCAGGGGCCTAAAATCATAGACCTCAAAGAGAATTTATTGGATGTCACATCTAATTTTGCCATAATGTTGTCACCAAAATAGGGATCTATCTAGCACTTGCTTAGAGGATAGCCATCCAAATCCTGCTTCTGCACCTCCACAGAAGATGGAGAACTCTCTCTCTCTCACTGGGAACTCATATTTCAAAGAAAATATTCCACACAAGCCATGCATGTTCCTGGCAGGCACTGAGCAGGCCTGGGGAGAGCCAGACTCTATCTGCAAAGCAGTGTTAATCCCAGGTGGTTAGTGATCATGGCATGGCTCAACTGATGGTTTATTGAAGTCCTAAGGCATTTGTTTCTTCAGTAACAGTTATGTATGAGGCTGCTTCAAATGCTGAGTCAAGACCTCACCCTTGCTCAGATTACAAACTTTTATTTTCCATTTAACCTATTTGTATGGATAGAATTTGCATGTGTTGGAGATTTGAATGTCTAATGTTTATGAAGCACTTCTAATGCTTTTGTTCATTTATCTTTACAATTATCTGAAGAAGGATGATTATCTCTATTTTACAAATGAAGAAATCTAGGGTTAAAAATTTGCTCCAATCGGGGAAGTAGAAGATCAAAGAAGCTATTAGTGGTAAGTGTGGACCTTCGGAATTACATTAAGAATCTTCAGAAAGCAGCTGTAATTCCACAGTTGCTGGAAGGTGGCCAATGGAGGGGATGACTTCTGAGCTGGGTCTTGAGGATGAGGATGAATGAAGGAGAAGAAAGCATTTCAGAGGAAGGAAATAGGCTGAATAAAAGACATGGTGCCTTGAAAGAAGATGCTAAATTTGCAATACTTATTAAAGGTAGCTCACCTGACCCCTGAGCGGGCTTTCTTTATTACAGCCTTATACAGAAAAGGTAACTGTATATATTTATTGATTGCCTTCTTTACAGTTTAGATGTTTGTCTTCAAAGTGCTTGCACCTAAAGATGGGTCTCCAACCTCCCAAATATGGGATTACCTCTTAAACCCCTCTTGATGTCATCGTGATAGAAATGACATCAGCTAATCCCCTACCAGGCAAGTAGGGAGTTTATTTCATGAGTGAGCCTTGGATGAATGGAATGCTCAGGCCTCCCAGATCCCTTTATAATAAATAAAATACTTTATTTTCATTTAGTGGAATTTTTCATAGTAAATGAAATATTTTATTTTTCTTAAGGCTGTAACTGGCTCCACTCACCAAATGGCCATATGTTGTGAGTATCGACTCTCAGGGAATCATTTCTTTAAAAAAATCTATGTATGTATGTATGTATGTATGTATGTATGTATGTATGTATAATTACTACACATTGGCCTCTGGGTTAATGCTAATTGTGAGATTCACTACCAGGACTTCTGCTGAGAACATATTTGACACTATTTGCAGTAATGCTTTCTGACTCAAGCTATTAACCCATTCTGAGCTTTAATGAAATCAGCTGTGAACCTAGAACATTCTGGGGAGTTTGACACTGAGTCAAATAAGGGATAGGTAGAATCAGAGACAAGTGAGCTTAAAAGGTCTTAGGGAACTTGTTTTTAGCAATGGAAACCCTTTTTCAGATGGCGTCTTAAGTAGACCCTTAGGTGGGCACCTGCTACTCCTACTACATCTCCTTCTTGATAAAACATGCCTGAATTTTCTTCAAGAAAATACCCTTACTCCACATATGCTGTGTGGGACTGACCCCAACTCAGTTTTAGTTTGGATCCCTGATTAGCTTAAGCCATTTATCAGTTTGTATTTCTGTGGTATCGATATTGCTTTGGAGTAGGTAAGTGATCTCTGCTGATCCAGTCACCCTGATCCTCAGGAAATTGGGACTTCTGGGCTACCAACAACTGCTTCTCTGGTTGAAAGGATGAGGATGTTCAGGCTGGAATTTCCAGCAGCCATTGCAGCTACCATTGCCAGTTCTAGCCTGAGGCTGAAGCTAGCACATGAAGCAGATCCATGGGAAATACAAAGAAATGAGTTCCTCATGTAAATATAATTAACCTGCTGGACCAAGCTGTACCCTAAGCCAATTGCCTCAGGCCTTCTTGGTTATGTAAATAAGTAGAATATATTTTATGCTTAACCCCATTCCAGTGGAAATTTCTTTTAGTTGCACATGAAAACTTTTCTATCAACTCAAAACCCCTGCAATATAAAATAGATAAAACTGGATTTCTCTGGTTGAAGTGAATGTAGGAAACTTGGAGTCTCATCCTCAATACACTCTCTCAATTTCCAAAATGCTCTGAAGATGGACTCTACTATCTAGTCTAATCTGTTTATTTTACAAATGGGAAAACCATTTAGCGCTCAAAGCAGAATGCTAAAAATATCGACAATACACATGAAGGAATTAAAACATGAGTACAAAATTTTTGTTTCGTTTTGTTTTGTTTTTAAAGCAAGTTTCAGAATATTGGACAGAATGAGCAGTTATGACTTAGAAATTAGAAAGATTTTATCTAGGGAAATCACAATAATTCAGAATTCAAAATAACACTAAATAAGCCACCAATAATTACAACACAA
Source organism: Galeopterus variegatus (assembly GCF_000696425.1). Lineage (NCBI taxonomy): Eukaryota > Metazoa > Chordata > Mammalia > Dermoptera > Cynocephalidae > Galeopterus > Galeopterus variegatus. The sequence goes on from NW_007731175.1 coordinate 118,543, forward strand.
TCCCCATGTAGTGTAAGTGTGTCCCCAAATATCCATAAACAGCATTGGCAGTTATTGCCCTATAGATACCTGTAGTTGGCCATGTTCCAAAATTGTAACATGGCTTGTGTAGAACTATTTGCTATCTTGACCATGTTTCTCATAAACTTGCCAGAGAAATTTCTGGTATGTTCTGGTAAAAATGTACTTTTCCTTGGGAGCTGGCTCATATTATGCCATTCATATTACTACTTACTTCAGCAATTGTACATGGTTTTATACTTTGATGCATTACCCTGTAACCTCAACTATCTCTGACAGACATCACTGTTTCAGGATATGTACTTATGCCAAAATAAAAGAAATTCAACATACAGATCAACATTTGGTGGTGCAATATGAAAGGTACGTGGTAGACCATTGTGCCCTGGTAGAACAGTAAAACATCACGATCTATAAAGGTCAGAAGACTTGACCAAGTTCACACAGGTAGCCAAAGAGAGGGGAAAGTAGAATTCATCTATGAATATATAATAAGTGAGTCATTTCTCCTTTACTTTAAATAAAATTATCTTTCTAGATAGGCTAATTCCACAAACCACACTGCCTCCCTACTCTTCCCAGTGAGTGAAAAAAAAAAACCGATTTAGTGGTTAGATGAGCAGAGTTTAAACCAAAATTTGAGAACACATCATTTCCTTCTGTCTCTTATCTAAAGATGAGTCATTTTATGACCACTTTTAAAAGTTTAGAAGTGTTTTATAGAAAAGTGTATGATTAAAAGCTTGAAACTCAACTCCATAGAATATCCTTTTTATTCTCTGGTTGATGAAGTAGAAGTTGTACTCATAATAGCTCATAAATTTTGCTTAAAAGGAGCTTATTTTTGGTACCCCTAAAGTGCCTCCAGTGCCCTCTGTACAGTCCCTAGAAAAACCCCTCCCTTAGAAATTTGTCATTCTTTAAACTTCTGCTTAATTGAAATGCAAAGAAACTTCTCCTGAACACTCAGTCACATGTTGCCATTCCCGAGAAGTCCCCTTGGCATCATTATTTATGTCCCTGTCATTCTTTAAACTTCTGCTTAATTGAAATGCAAAGAAACTTCTCATGAACACTCAGTCACATGTTGCCATTCCCGAGAAGTCCCCTTGGCATCATTATTTATGTCCCCATAGTGTTGGTCCATTATTATCTTGTTTGCTGGCTTCCTGGCTTGCTGTCCTACTGTCTGATTTGAAAGTAAGCAACATGAAGACCAGGACTTTGTCTGTTTTATTCAAAAATAAAATAATAAAAATATATTTGGGGACACACTTATACTCCAGAGCCTGGACAAATATCTGGTAACTAATGAATATTTGCCACATGAAAGTGATATAGAAAAAGGCAACCAATGCCAAAATAGCAAATACATAACACTGTTACACACTTCTATATCAGCATTCATATGCAGCTTTGTTGAAAGGCTTTCATAGCACTTTGTTCATGTTTTTGTTATAAGATTTTTGCTGCTAATTTATGAGATTCTTGAGGACAGATATCATGTCTTCTTATCTCTGTATCCTTAGTGCTAAACACAGAGGCCAATGTGTAGATGGTCAATAAATGTTTGTGTAATATAATGAAAATTGATAATAAGCTATAAAAATCAAATTATCCTCAATATGAATATATATTTGACTAATGTATTTTTTTATCTTATGAGATACAGCAATTTTCCACTTTTTTTCCCCCCCTGCTAACACCTTAATTTTAGCCCGGTGAAATCCATTTTGGAAGTCTGATCTCTCAAACCGTAAGACGATATATTTTGATTGTTTTAAGCCACTGAGTTTGTGGTATTTTATTACAGCAGCAACAGGAAATTCATACATGAGAGGGAGGGACAGAGCTATCTTAGAAGTCTTCGTATGGAGATCAGCTTGCATGGCTGATCTATTGGTCTATGGGATTAGGTTCTGCAAAGAATGGGAACCAGGATTTTTACCACTGATAATAGCTTTTCCTATCATCTCTCAGGCCTCTTCTCCAACCTTGTGCCTGGATGGGATATGGTTAAATAGAAAGAACATGGACTTCCAAATCCTAGTTCCACCACTTATCAGTAATATGACCTGGAAAAAGTAACTCCACCTCTCTCTGTTCCTTCATCTCACTTGTAGCATTATCACAAGGGTTAGAAATCAAGGAAATCATAAGAAAGAAAATAATATTACTGATAACCAAGGCAGGCTTGTAGGCAGGTGCTCACAGTAAAGCTTTTCTGTTCTAGACATCCACGGGATTACATGGTGGCAGGAGATGTACACAGCTGAGTTCCTCTTCCACATTATAGAAGGAGGAAATTTGGTGCCACCAGATTTTGGAGGGAAGTAAAGAGCAGCAGAGATAAGAAAGGAACAGAAACAAGAAGACAAACAAATGACAGAGGAAGAAAGTTCAGTAATGTGAGCTTCCCTGGGACTTCTTTATATTCAGGAAACAGTTCCAAATTTACATATTCTTAGCATGAGTGCATTTTTTAATGGAAACTTGCCTAAAGGCTAAATTGTAGAACTATTTGACTTAAGGTGAAACAGAGGGAAGTTTCAGGCAGAAGGTAACCATGAGAGAGTAAGCCCTGAGGAATTAATGAAAAATCAGAGAAGGACTTTAGACCTCCATAGACCATGAGATTGAGATTTGAACTAAGCTTACCGAACTCTCAAATGGACAAGGTTAGGGGTCCTCTAACGACTCACTATAGGAATGCCTGGCAAGTTACAGACACTCAAATAATGAGAGCTTCAAATTGAGAGGTGTTCTGTACGTTTTCTCCTCTCATTTGAAACACTTTGACTTCCTAGTTTGCCTAGATAGAGACACTAGAAGTAGCTGATGATCTGAACTAAAATGAAAACAGTGGGATTGGCAGGTGGTAATAACAATCAAGAGGTCCATTGCACCTTTAGGGCCCAGAATTTATCACCCTGTGTTCCCAATCATCCCCTGCCCTCTGGTCCAGTGCTGTCTGCTGGGAAAGATTTAACACAAGAGAGCAGGTGGCCTCACAAGACTCCCATTTGGGTAATGAGTTGGAAACTTTACCTGAAGCCAAGCCCAAGGATTCTTCCAGCTGCTCCACACTGGTGGTTCAAACAGCAATGCACACGTACATGTGTGTGTGCTGGGAGGGGAACTGAAACATCTTTGTAATAATCAACGTGTCCATGGCTGTTTCCTGTCTATTCTGTAAACCAGGATAAGAGTTCCCTAGATCTCCCAATCTCTTTATGAGGTGGTTAAAAAAAAAAAAAGAAATCAATCCTACCTTTAGGCAACCAGCTACTTCTTCGAGCCAACAGCTTTATGCAAAATTTCCAAGAGACTCCTCCTTGCCTCTTGTGAACTGCTGTGGGAAGGAGACAACTAAAGGCCAACATTATAGGGTGAGGCCCCTGGGCACCCTCCTCAGCTCTGTGGAAGGTTAATAAATTGCACGGTGGGGACAAAGAGAACGTTGACAACTGAGATTCTGACAGTTTAATAAGGCAGGAAACATGGCCATTATCAACTCAGAACTGGGTGTGCAAACACAATCTATGTGTTTATATACCTTCTCCTAGCTGTAGACATTGTTCAAATGGAAGGGAAAGAGTGCAAGAAGGAAATCCTCTTCCTTTTGGCAAGATGCAACCAGAAATTTATGTGCTTGACCTGCATCTGCTGTCTCAAGGAGCAAGTGTCACCTCCTCTGTGTTAGGCATCACGGAGAGAGTCCAAAAGACAGCAGCACCATCATTAATATTATTTATGCAAAAGCCATTTATTGAGGACTGATTATGGGCCAATCACTATACCAATTTCCAAGATTATAATATTGAGCAAAAAGTCAATGTCCTTCCCTTTCGTCGTGGAGATCCTGGTCTAGTCATTGTTGTGGTTCACCTTGTCATCACCCTTACCACCACCACTATCACCTTCCTTCTTATCTCATAGGGAAATTTTTAAAATTTATGTGTGTTTATGAAACACTTAGAAATTTTTTAAAATGAACATAAAAATAAAATCTAAAAAAAAAAAAGAGTGAAAAATAATTATCTGGAGATTTTATTAAAATGCAAATTTCCAGATATATTTTCCATGCTATGAATTAGCAAATCTTGAGGAAGGTCCTAGGACCCAATATTTTAAAAAAAAACCCAGATGTCTCTGATACAGACATTCATAGCTCAGATTTTGCAAATAATGTCTTACGTTACAACACTTTATGTGTTTTTGTCACATTTGTTGTGTTTTGAATGTCACAACAGCCCAATAAAATAGATAGAATGGGAAATAGCATCTCCAGTTTACTTATAGGGAAAGTGAATGTGTAAAAATGTTCATTCAATCTAATTTAATATAACTGGCATCTAATTTGCTCAAGCTTCTGTGCTATGAGTTGCAAAGAAGAATGAGATGCTTAAAGAGTTTGTATTAAAAGGAGAAAACGAAAGCATACAACATGCTAGGTGTTTTACATGTTACACTGTCTGTAATTTACTCTAATATATATCAGTATATACATGCATAAGTGCAGTATGTTAGCCTTAATCTATACCCTGAGGGTAATAAGTTTTTTAATTTACTAATTTTTTCATTTGCTTACCTAATATTTATCGAGCACCCATGATGTGACTGGCATTGCTCTTTGTGTTTTGAAAACAGTAGTATATAACACACATTTAAAAAAGAAAAAACTGCCTTTATAGAATTGACAGTTTAGTGTGCAAATGGCTCAGAAAATTATACCATGTTGTAATTAATTCATGTTTGAAGGGACCTATCCAGATGTCCGTACTCCAGATATAGTTTTGCAGGTACTTAGTAGCACTATCCACAACTGTACCGAAGCAGATTTTTGCTGATTAGCAAGGGATGCCAGGAATGATTCGTTTGTAAAATGAATGATGTTCAATATGTGTGGTTGACAAGACAGATTATAAGACAACTCTGCTCTTTCATGAATAAAGCAGAAGACTTTGACAAGCCCAGTAGCCTAACATTGTTGGCATAACTAGGTCTGGAATTCTATTTGATCCTCTCTCTCCTCCACTCTATCATCCTATCCCACCAGATGGTTTACTGAACCTGAATGCACCTCAGAGTAAGGATTTCATGCAATTTGTTTGTTGTAATAACTAAAAGAGGGAGAACTTCACCAAGATTACAGGAACAGTCTGTACAACTGTTTGGAGCCTATTTGATAATAAATGTTTCTACAAGTGGCAGAATTCTGCCAGACACTTGCTTTCATCAAAACATTTCATCCAGAAGTAAGATTGTTAGGGAACAGATTCATGAACCCACATAACTCTAATTGTCATAGGCCATTTTTTGCCAAAATAATCTGACAGTTGTGAGCAGCCAAACTGACATGTCAGTTTGTAACAGATTATCTAATTAATCCCTTACAGTAATGCAAAGGTGTAGATAATCTTAATATCTCCATTTTACAGATTAGGCAGTTGAGGCTTAAAGAAGTTAAATAATTTACCTGATGCTGTTATCAGGTATTGAGTAGCAGAGCAGAGATTTAAGCTGGTTTGCTTACAACACTTCTTCTATTTTCACTACGCACCCTGGTTTGAGAAGATCCTGCTTTCACAAAATCCATATAAACCCATCTCTGAATGCTTCCCAATGCCCTGGGTTTCAGTTGGTCATTTTCTTCCATGTAAGCCACATTCATCTTCTTTCTGTGCCTCCTCACCAACTTCCGTCCATGAAGTTCCAATTTAAGATTCCCTTATAGAAGAACTTCCCAAGAGTTGGTAATGATAATATTTTAACGTATTAAATTTTGTCTTTTCCAAGTAGCTAACTGAACATTTACTTTGAGATTAAAAAGCATTTTTCTTTCAGTTTTCTAATGCCTCACAACACCTACTATAATGCAATGCATGGAGATACATAATTTTTGTGGCTTCAACAGATAAATTTTAACTTCACCACTTAGAGTACACTGACTGTCGGATAATAGATACTCAGTAAGTATTTGCTCTTGAAGATAGAATTTTCATAAGATCCTGGATGATATAGTGGATATCACTTTTAGTTTAGATTATCAGAATTAGAAAATCAGTGAGAACTCAATTTTTAATTCAAAAGACTTTGATTCTAAACAGCCATTATTTACTCATTCTTTTTAGCATAAGACTTAGAGGTCTTGAAACAAGAGGTTCATTTTTAATATATAATGCATTAGTCAGCAATGAAATTGTCAAAGCCAACCTCAGAAAATATTTGTGGAGGGAGGTCCTGGATACAGTGGACAGGAGTGAGATGGAATATAGAATGCAGGAAAGGGAAAGTGTGCATGGAGCCAAATCTTTACATATTAGGTTCCTTCTTTTATTACAAACAACTTAGAAGAAATAGTGGATGCACGTAATATTAAGTTTAATAGGGGTGTTTAAGCAGCCCCTTACTTACTTTGGAAACACAAATCACATTTCACATCTTGTCACTTCTTAATGATTAATGCACTTAATTAATGCCATTTGAAGGTAATTAAAACAGACTGACTTTGCAATTATTGATTAGTTACAAGTAGACATTGATAGAATCACAGCATTTAATATATACATGTACGTGTGTATAGATATGTGTACCTTGTTTCCAAGTCCAATACCAAGCTAAACAATTCAATAAAGGGGTTTTATTAATTTATAAATTTCTCTAATATTTACGTATTTTACAATGCAGTACAAATATATCACATTTAGGTATATGTATTTGAAAAGAATGAAGTTATCTAAAATTGAGATTGTTGACAGTATGAGAAATATGGTCCTTCTGTGAACAAGCATGTAGAGTATAATTATGAAAAACAACTGTATGAGCTTTATGCAGACTCACAGGGTAAAAAATAATTCATACCGGTAAAACTTTTTTTAAAAAAAGTGGTACACACACATATGTAAGCACCCATACACACATATCAAACTACTAGAAAAAGAGCGACTTCATGTCAAAAGCATTAGTTTTGAAGCCAGATAATCTTAGATATGGGTCTCTGCTCCACCATTTCTAGCTAAATTTACTTATACCTCTGAGCTTTAGTTTTCTCCTCTCAAAAACATGAGAATAATCAAAACTGTGCCTACAAGGAGTTGCCAGAATTGAATAAGATGGCATACAGAAGGCATGCAATAAAGGTTATTTACTTCCTCTCTCTTTTCTTGCCTCTATTTGTGCATATTATGACCTAGCCATACATTATTTCCTTTGGAGGGGCCATAAAAAGTAGACAAATTGTACTTGCTCCAAAGGACAATTTTGTTAGGGAACAAAAATGATTAATAAACAGGTGAGAGCACTGCTGAGGAGAAGATATAGCCAAACATTCACTTGTGTATGTCATGCTCTGTATGCAGAAGTAGAGGGTCGGAATTTTGAAAAGTTCTAGTTGAGGTATCCCGAGATCTATCCTATTAGACTATGGCCATCAAGAATTAGAAAGATCTTCAATTAACCAGAAAAACTCAAAGACAGGTCATTGCTACACTGAAAATATGTCCTAAAGATAAGAAGTCCCTGAGAAGCCACAAGAAGACCCTCACACACAGGAGGAAGGCCCATGCACACACCAGAAAAACTCAAAGACAGGTCATTGCTACACTGAAAATATGTCCTAAACATAAGAAGTCCCTGAGAAGCCACAAGAAGACCCTCACACACAGGAGGAAGGCCCATGCACACACTGAAGGCCAGGGCTGTGTAGGGAGCCAGCTGCAACAGACAAGTGAGAGGAACCAGCAAAGCACACTAGCAGGAGAGAAAACATCCATCCAAGCCCAAGCTACATGAATGACCCATCCAATTCCTAAAGCTCATGAAAGCTATCACGCACCTGCTCAGCACACCCAGGTACCAAGCACAGGGCAGGAAAGAAATACCTTGCATGTCTCAATGATGTATCGTAATCTAGTGGAGCAAGCACTGAAACGGCAGCCAGGAGACCCATATACAAGTCTGCCTCCTACTTTGAAACTCTATAATACTGGGCAAGTAAATTCCTTCAGTGCTCTCACTTGTAAAGTGTTGATAATATTTGCTCTCTTTTATAAGTAGTGCAAAACCCAAAATAAATAAACATGAAACAGCATAGGTTAGTGGTCAAGGACACAGACTACCTGAATTCAAATCCCAGTTCTACCACTTATAGCAGCCCAATCTTGCTACGTGTAGCTCTTCTCCAGTGTTCTTATCTGGAAAATGGGAAAATAAAGAGCCTTTGTCATAGAGTTGTCGTAAGGATTAATTGTTACCAGCGCTACACGTGGAATGTGTACAACAGAGCCAGACACACAGTAAACTTAACAAATGTAATATAAACTATGATTATTAATAAGGGTATGGTTTGTGAATGGGTGATGGGGGAAGAACAAAGAAGAACTGGGTTTTAGAATCAGACCCACTTAAGCTTGGATTCACTCTCTACCATTATGAACTGGATGATTTGAAGGAAATGACTTAACTCCTCCTAATATCATTATTTTTTAATTAGTAAACTAGGCATGTTAATTCATTATTCAAAATGTTCTTCTGAAGATTTGAAATAGTTTATGTCAAGAAAATGAAATATGGTTATCTTTTCAATGAATCATAATTATGTGTAATTATAGGGTGATAGACACATCTGGAAGGCTTTGCTGTTAAGACCAATGTTACTATAAGTTTTTTCCTGAGCAGGAGATGACTTCTCGGTTGTTAAGACTATGACATTCTTGAGTCAATGTGAGCAACATGGGCCAGTACAGCTGGGAAAGCTGAGAACCTCATTTCATACAAGCATAAATGCTTCTTGCTTTAAGGAAAACACAATCAGAACAGACTTATTCACACAACTCATCTGTCTCCTGTGGTTTACATTCATAGTGGCATTTTGTCCAGCCCTGTCTGCATGTTGGTGAGACTGATGAGGAGAACAGCAAAATGTCCTGGGGGTAAAATGCCACAGGTAGCCTGAGGACATGAGCTCTGTGTCTTGTGGGTCTCAGACCTCAACAATGCTGCCACTGTTTTCCCCAGAAATACTGGAATGTGGAAAAGGGCCAGCTGTACCCAATTGCCACAAAAGCAGACCAAAGGGTTGCAAATGGGCCAGGAGGAAGACTGGGGGGTGTGGATTTGAGAATGTAGCTGGTGGTGCACTCTCACAGTGCTCTTCAAAGTGTTGGGCTCTTCCCAGATCCAAGTGTGCCAAGTACCCTAAGAAGGAAGTAACAGGCTTCTGATTCCCAGTAGCGAGTCATGGCTCAGAGGATCCATAAACAGGAAAATGGGCCCAGCAAGGATTAAATTCCCTGTACATGGCAGGTGCTTATACATTGGTCCCATTTGGTCCCCACAAAACCTGTGTCAAGTTCCAGTCATTATCCCACTATAAAGGTGCATTGTAAGCCTTTGACAACTTTTAATTATTACTGTTGTTGTCACCATTCTTATTATAAATAAAGAGAAAGAGACTCATGACAGTTAAGTCACTTGCCCAAAGTCATACAGCTGGTGAGTGACAAAGCTAGGACTCAAACCTAGTTGTCTATTTCCAAATATGTGTACTTTGCATCAAAGCCTGCAGCCTGCATGACTTACTAGCCACAGACCCTTCACCAAGGGCATATTAGGTGTAATGGTAGAGAGACACTAAATACCTTCTTCCCTAAAACTTAGAGTCTAGTGCAGTGTTTTTCACACTATGGGCCATGGTGTTCAGTAGTTCATAAAACCACTTTGACGTCACTACAAATGCATTTTTAGCAATACAGAATAAAATTTAAATATAGAATGCTTGTTACATAATTCAAGTATTTAATGGCACTTTTGTTTCAATCACATATAAATATATATACATATGTATACCAGATCATGCTGTACAAAATATACCTTATAAAGATCATGGTCAGGAACATTTGAAAGCCATCAGTTTATTAAGTATGTAAGCAGAAGATATTTATGTGGTATACTTCCCGTTGTCATTAGTCTCTTTGGGACTGTATGGTGTCTTTAGTATCTCAAATGGAAAAGAATGATCATAATGGCCCATGTCAAGCTAAAAGGATCATGGGCTAGGACTTCAAAAAGCAGACTTTAGTAATCTACTGTGATCATCTCAGTATACTGACTCCAATAGAACGATATGAATTGGGGCTTGAATCAAGCTGGGGTTAATCTAATTTTTTCATTCAACAAACATTCACCTAACATTTTTTTGATCCCCCTCTGGGTACCATTCACTGCACTAGGATTGAAGAGGGGGGATTCTAAAGACAGATACACTACTGTCCTGTCCTCATAGAGCTCACAGTTACCTCAACAAACATAAACTGAACACTCTGTATGCACCAGTACCTGTGCCAGAAGCTGGAAATATCAGTCGTGAAAAATCCTGTTGGAATCTGAGGCTAAAAGAAACATATGTGTGCTCCTGTAAAACATGTTTCAATATAAGTTTTTAATGGTTAATTTATTCCAGAGCATTAAAATTATTTTTTTTAAAAAAAAGTCTAAAAGTAGGTATATTAAAACTCACATTAAATATTTTATTTATACCCCAAACTGAATTTATTATAATTTTAATTTCTTGATTTTGTTGAAAACAAACTCAGCAAACATTCAAAATCAATTTCAGCTTATCTCATTTTCAACTGGAGGAATTGCCATATTTGACAATTTCTCTTGACCAAGTGATTGATGATCTTATATAATGATTAATTAACTTTAGTTTATGTATTGAGGAGGTTAGTCTCTGCTCTCTCTGCTTCTCCATTTCACAATGTGATATCCTGCCATCACTAAAGTCACCACTGAAAAAAGCCTTCATCAGATGTGTTCCCTTGACTTTGGACTTCCTAGCCTCTGAAACTGTAAGCAATAAATTTCATTTTCTTATAAATTACCCAGTTCTGTGTATTTTGTTGTAAGCAACAAAAATGGCCTAATACATGGAATCCTATCTTTGAAATATTATGTTCACCATGGAATGCTTACACTAATTTTGAGTTTTATAAACAGTACATTAAAATATTATTTATCCTGGTTAGTTGTTTATATTGATTTTTTAGCAACCCTCCTCCACAACACCTAAATTTGCACTCAGGCAAGTGGCTCCCTCACCTCACCCTAGTCCCAGAACTGAGGGAAACATCAATAAAATAGAACAGAGCCGTTGTTCTTCAGCGTTTTAATTCAATGGGAGACTGAAGTAAGTCGACACATACCAGGTAACACTTAACCATTTATTGAGTGCTATTCTAAGTACCTTCCATGAATTAATTCATTTAATACTTTTAACAACTCTATGAGTTGGGTATTACTTATTATTCCCATTTTATAAGAAAGAAAGAGGAGAGAGAGAGAGAGAGAGAGAGAGAGAAAGAGAGAAGTTTAAGCATAGAGCAGTTAAGAAACTAGCCCAAGGTCACACAGGTCCAAGAGACAGAGCCTGGATTTGAATTCAGACAGCCTGGCTCCTAAGCTTGAACAATCAACCACTGAATAGTCTCTAGGTTAAATAGGTAATTGTGGCTTTCAATTTAAAAGATTACTTGCTCAGCTGCAGGAACAAAAGTAAACTCAATATTATGTCAACATAGGACTTTAAAACTAACCATTAAAAAATCACACACATAACAAGAGGGGATGTCATCAAGATGGCAGAATAGATGGCCCCTAGTGTTACTCTCTCCCACAACAAATCAGTTTACAACAAATAAAAAGCAAAGACTGCCAACCTGGGACTGCTGGAGCTCAGAGAAAGAGGAGGAGAGACCTGTGGAGTTTGTGAAGGAGGGAACAGCTGAGGTGAGAGAAAGAAGGGATCTCTCTGATAGTTTTGAGCACCAGCTGCCTCAGGGCTGGCCTTGGTGAGTACATGGAGCAAGAACTGGCAAAAACTGCAGCTGTGCCCTTTGCATGAAGTTGCTTGGAGCCTGCAGGGGAGAAGAGGGCCTCAGAGCACACCATACCAGCCCCCAGTCCAGCAAGACCACTGATAGGCTTCCTGTTGACCCACACAGGAGTGAGGGGCCACAGCCCACTGAAAACAGGAGCCACCCAGATGTGGATGAGTCATTGCAAGGGATCAGCACCCAACCTGCCCCATGGGAAGAGTTTGGAATGCAGGGGAGCAGTGAGGGCAGCTGATCTGCCTTCCAATCAGCACAGGCCCACTCAGTAGAGACTGATCAGGATGATAAAACTTCAGAGGGCATAGTTTGCTGGAAAGACTCAGTCATGGGCCAGAATTTCCACACAGCCCAGGTGTATCTGACCCCACAGGACCCTGAACTGATTAAAAGGTCAAAACTAAAACCTAAGGTACACAAAATGTCTTCCTCAGAAAATCAGCAGCAAAGCAGCAATTTAGCTTAACCACAGGACTCAAGTTCTGGTCCCCACAGGAAGATCCCCTATTTTAAAATTAGTCAAGAACAACAAATTAGTTCCAGTGCAGAATTTAAGTGATGGAAGTATATGATAATCAAACACAGAACTGAAAGAAAAAAAAGAAAAGAAAAGAAAAACCCACAGATCAGAGACAAAGCTCTGATATTAACCAGTAAAGTTCTAACACCACCAAAGAACACCTATAAAACCTAGAAGAGGTAGCAGTCTCCTCAAATGCCCAGGTATCATCAACATAAAGGCGGACACAAAGATTGAGAAAGAACAGAGAAATATGACACCATGAAAGGAAACAAACCAAGCACCAGCAATGGACTCGGAGGAACAGTGGATTTATGAAATATCTGACAGAGAATTCAGAACAACCTTCTTAAGGATGCTCAGGGAGTCACAGGAAAATACAGATAGAAAATTAAATGATATCTGGAATACAATCCAGGAACAGAATGAGAAACTTAACGAAGGAATTTAAGCAATTAAAAAATAGAAACTCTAGAAATAAAGAATACATTATCTGAACTGAGAAACAGAAAGCTCCAACAGCAGACTTAATCAGTGAGCTCAAAGATAAAACATATGAAATTATCAAATAAGAGGAACAAAAATTTTTTAAAAAGAATAAGAAAAATGAAATACAGATACAGCAAATATGAGACTCCCTCAAGCAAAACAACCTCTGCATAGTTGGCATGCCTGGAGAAGAAGAAAAAGGAAGGGACCTAGACAGCATATTCAAGGAAATAATGGCTGAAATTTTCCCAAGTATGGAGAAAGATAACAGTATCCAGGTACAGGATTCTCAGAGGTTGCCAATCAAATTCAATCCAAGGAGGAACACCCCAAGGCACATCATAAGCATATCAAAAACCAAAGACAAAGAAAGGGTACTGAAAGCAGCAAGAGAAAAGAAACACATAACATTAAACGGAGCCACAATATGTCTGTCAGTGGATTTTTCAGTAGAAACCCCATAAGCCAGAAGACAACAGAATGATACATTGAGTGCTGAAGGAAAAGACTGTCAGCCAAGAATTCTCTATCCAGCAAAACTAACCTCCAAACATGAAGGAGAAATAAAGTCTTTCCCAAACAAACAAAAGCTTATGGAATTCACCAACATTAGACCTGCCATACAAGAAATGCTAAAGAAAGTTCATCAATCTGAAAGAAGATGATGCTAAGGAGCATCAAGAAGGCATTTGAAGGTACATAGTTCATTAATAAAGTAAGTTCACAGACAACCTCAGAATACTTCAACATCATAAGAGTGGTGAATAAGCCACTTACATCCTCAGTATTAAGACTAAAGGACAAACCTAACAAGACAACAACAAATACAACAACTGTATAAGATATAGGCAATATTAAAAAGTGCAACTTGAAACAACAAAATGTCAAAAAGGGAGGGAGGGGATGATGCCAAAGCATGAAGTTGGCTTTGGTTCTTTCTTTTTTCTTATATATCAAAGTTAAGTTGTTATTAGTCTAAAATAATCTGTTATAACTGTAACATGTTTTTTGTAAGCCTCATAGTAACCATAACACAAAAACTTAAGAGACATACTAAAAATAAACAGCAAGAAATCAAAACACACTGCTAGAGAAAACCACTCAATTGCAAAGGAAGACAGTAGGATCAGAAAAAAGAAAAAAAAAGATTAAGAAATCAAAACACACTGCTAGAGAAAACCACTCAATCGCAAAGGAAGACAGTAGGATCAGAAAAAAGAAAAAAAAGATTAAAAAAAAACAGAAAAAAAGTAACAAAATATCAGTAACAAGTCCTATATATCAATAGTGACTCTAAATATAAATGGAGTAAATGCCCCAATTAAATGACACGGAGTGCCTCAATGGATTATGAAACAAAAACAAACAATATGCTGCCTACAAGAAACTCACTTCACCTATGAAGACATATACTAACTGAAAAGGAAAGGATGGAAAAAGATATTTCATTAAAATGAAAACCAAAAAAAGAGAAGGAGTAGCTTTACTTATATTTGATAAAATAGAGTTCAAGTCAAGGAAAGTAAAAATAGTTAAGGGATGTCATTACATAATGATAAAGGGATCCATTCAATGAGAGGATATGACAATTCTAAGTATAAATGTGTCCAACTCTGGAGCACTCAGTTTTATAAAGCAATCACTATTAAACATAATGAGAGAAATAGACTCCAACACAATAATAGTTGGGGACTTTAACACTTCACTTTTAGCAAAGGACAGATCGTCTAGACATAAAATTAACCAGCAAATATCAGAATTAATCTCTACTCTAGCCCAGTTGGACCTAATGGATATATATAGAACATTTCATGCAGCAGCTTCAGAAAACACATTCCTCTCAGACCACATGGAACATTCTCTAGAATAAACCATATATTAGATAACAAAATAAGTTTCAACAAATTTTAAAAAGCATTAAAATCATATCAACTACCTTGTCTAACCACAGTGAAATAAAACTAGAAATCAACAACAAAAAGGACACTAGAAACAGTGCAAATACATGGAAATTAAACACATGCTCCAAAACAATGAATGGATCAAAGAAGAAATCAAAAAGAAAATTAAAACATCCTGGAGACAAATGAAAATGCAAGTACAAAACATAAGAACCTATGAGATACAGCAAAAGCAGTTCTAAGAGGGAAGTATATAGCAATAAATGCCTACATCAAAAAGGAAGAAAGACTTCAAATAAACAACCTAACATTACACCTCAAGGAACTAGAAAAACAAGAACAAACCAAACCCAAAGTCAGTAGAAGGTGAGAAATGACAAAGATCAGAGCAAATATAAATGAATTAGAGATTTAAAAGAGCAATACAAAAGATTGGTGAAACAGAGCTGGTTTTTCAAAAGATAAAGTAAATCAATAAAACTTTATCTGACTTGGGCCGGCCCAGTGGCGTACTGGAGATTGCGCCGCTTGGGAGCGTGGCGGCGCTCCCGCCAAGGGTTCGGATCCCATGTGGAGACCGGTTCCCGCTCGCTGGCTGAGCGCGGTGTGGGCGCAACACCTAGGGTTGCGATCCCATTGCTGGTCAGTAAAAAAGACAAAAAGGAAAAAAAAAACAAAACTTTATCTGACTAATGAAGAAAAAGAGAAAAGACTGAAATAAAATAAGAAATGAAGAAGGAGACATTATAACTGATACCATAGAAATATGAAGGATCAAAAAAGACTATTATGAACAACTACATGCAAACAGACTGGAAAACCTAGAAAAAAATGGATAAATTCTTGGGCACATATAACTCACCAAGATTGAATCACGAAGAACTAGAAAACCTAAACAGACCAATAATGACTAATGAGATTGAAGCAATAATAAATAGTCTCCCCAAAAAGAAAATACCAGGACCCAATGCTTTTACTGCTGGATTCTGCTAAACATTTAAACAACTAATACTAATTCTTCTCAAAACTCTTCCAAATAATTGAACAGGAGGGAATATTTCAAACTCATTCTACAAGGCCAACATTAACCTTATACCAAAACTGGAGAAAGATACAACAAAAAAGAAAAGTACAGAACAATATCCCCAATAAACACAGATGTGAGGATTCCCACCAAAATACCAGCAAACAGAATCCAACAACACATTAAAAAGATCATCCACCACAATCAAATGGGATTCATCCCAGGGATGCAAGTATGGCTCAGTATATACAAATCAATACATGTGATACATCACATCAACTCAGTGAAGGGGAAAAAAAATATGATCCTTTCAATAGATGCAGAAAAAGCATTTGATAAAATCCAACATCACTTCATGATAAAAAAACACTCAACATACTAGGTATAGAAGAAAAGTACCCCAACAATAAAGGCCATATATGACAAACTCACAGCTAATATCATACTGAATGGACAAAAACTGGAAGCTGTTTCTCTAAGATCTGGAACAAGACAAGAATGCCCACATTCCCCACTCTTATTCAACATAATAAGAGTTCTATTATGTTCTAGCCAATTTAATAAATCAAGCCAAAGCAATAAAGGGCATCCAGATTAAAAAGAAGTCAAATTATCCTTGTTTGCAGATGACATGGTCATATACATAAAAGACCCTAAAGACTCAAACACAAACTACCAAAACAAAGCTAATATGATGTAAAATATCTGAACAGACCAATAACAATAAAAGAGATTGAAACTGTTATCAGAAGGCTCCCAACAAAGAAAATCCCAGGACCAGATGGGTTCACAGCAGAATTCTACCAAACATTCAAAAAGGAATTGACACCAATTCTCTACAAAATATTCCAAAAAATTGAAACAGAGGCAATTCTCCCAAACTCATTCTATGAAGCAAATATTACCCTGATACCAAAACCAGGTAAAGATACAACTAAAAAAGAAAACTACACTCCAATATCTTTGATTAATATAGATGTAAATATCCTCAATAAAATATTAGCTAACAGAATACAGGAACACATAACATAAAATTATACATCATGATCAAGTGGTAGTCATCCCAGAGATGCAAGGTTTGTTCAATATAGGCAAATCAATAAATGTGATACACCATATCAATAAAATCAAACAGAAGGACCATATCATCATCTCTACAGATGATGAAAAAGCATTTGACAAAATTCAACAATTGTTCATGATAGACTCTAAAACTTAGGTATAGATGGAAAGTATCTCAACATGATTAAAGACATATATGATAAACCCACTGGTAATATCATCCTGAATGGGAAAAAGCTGAAAGCTTTTCCCTTAAGAACAGGAACAAGACAAGGATGCCCACTCTCACCACTCCTATTCAACATAGTATTGGAAGTACTAGCCAGAGCAATCAGAGAAGAGAAGGAAATAAAGAGGCATCCAGATTGGAAAAGATTGATAAAGTCAAACTGTCCCAGTTTGCAGATGACTTGATCCTATATACAAACAGCCTAAAGCCTCTCAAAAAAAAAAAAAAAAAAAAAAAAAAAAAAAAAAAAACTCTTGGAGTTATAAATGATTTCCGCAAAGTTGCAAGATACAAAATCAACACGCAAAAATCAGTAGCATTTCTATTTGACAATAGTGAACATGCAGAAAGAGAAATCAAGAAAGCTAGCCCATTTGAAATAGCCATCAAAAAAATAAAATACCTAGGAATAAGGTTAACCAAGGATGTGAAAAATCTCTATAATGAGAACTACAAACCAGTGCTGAGAGAAATTAAAGAGGACACAAGAAGATGGAAAGATATACCATGCTCTTGGATTGGAAGAATCAACATTGTGAAAATGTCCATACTACCCAAAGTGATCTACAAATTCAATGCAATCCCCATCAAAATTCCAGTGACATTTTTCTAAGAAATGGAAAAAACTATCCAGACATTTATATGGAATAACAAAAGACCATGCATAGCCAAAACAATGCTGAGCAAAAAAATTAAAATAAAGCTGGAGGCATAACACTACCTGACTTTAAACTATACTACAAAGCTATAATAACCAAAACAGTATGGTACTGGCATAAAAACAAACAGACTGATCAATGGAATAGAATAGAGAATCCAGAAATCAACCCACACACGTACAGCCATCTGATCTTTGACAAAGGCACCAAGCCA